>NW_017176805.1:0-911 GCF_001652005.2 Ceratina calcarata | reverse complement strand
CACATACACTATCATTTACACTCTCATTTACACTATCATTTACACTTTATCATAAAATTTTTTTATGAAATCATCTCTATTTTCTATCATTCATTTTACAAGTAGGTAGATTTTCGTAGAAATTGGAAGATCGATCAAATTGATGTTGATCGTTCAGATCGAAATTATTATTTTTAAATTGAACAAATAATTTTTTTACCAAATTTACGAACACAATGCTTTTTGTTACAATTCCTACAGTCAGGTCTTCTTGAAGCTCGTACAACATAACATAGTGAAAATTAATTTTCCTTTCTTCATATTGAAGAACCACTTTCACGTACAGATCAAATTAAAGCAATAGTGTTTGAAACTTATGAGAGTACTACCTTTCGATAGGTTTGTAACATAACGCTAAAATAAATATCTATCCCGAAGTACAAGAAGATCTGACACGCTACTAAAAATTTGGTCACGAATATTTGCACTGACCTAATATAAGGCATCCAAATTAATCGTGTAAAAAATCAAGGTAATTAGTTGTAAACAGTTAGAACCATGGGAAAAAATCAATAATTAAGCAGAACTAAAATAACGAACTAACTTATTCACAATTAAAAATTATTTTTATTGCAAAAACATTCTCCATGAAAATCTATTCATTATCCTACTTTGTTTGAACGCTATTAAGCCACTGGGTGCCAATTAAGTAAGTTCTGTTTTATTTTATTTGAAATAAATTAAACTCTATCGTTAGCGAATTCATATAGAAAGCAGTTTATTGGTTTCTAAAATAAACTTTAGCGATTTGCTCCCTTTGTTTGCTTCAGTGTCAAAGACATTTTATCATCACATGGATTAGTGATATAAATAAATGACAGCCGTTTTTAATAACCGTGATATACTAGAGTTTGGTTATAGTTATACATTTG
>NW_017176804.1:0-911 GCF_001652005.2 Ceratina calcarata | reverse complement strand
TTGCAGTTAGAAGTGATTAAATCTGTAATTCAATTGAACGCCAATTGTCGATTTACGTTTGGTTGTTAATTCGGTTTTGATTAATGAAGAATTAAAATTATTTACTTAGCTTAAATGGAAGAGATTCGAATTAACAATTGAATTTGCATTTTTAAATAAAGAATATTACAAAGTTCGATTCAAATTTAAAGGAATTTAATAGAAATTTTGATAAATGTTCTGTTCTTTCTATTTTCACGTTCAACTGTTTTGACGGCATGTTAAAAGTCCGCAGAGTTTTCAATCGTGTACGGGGAGACAATGATTTGCTTGAGGAATCGTTTTCTAAGGAGAAACTCTTATTATGTTGAATCGGGTTTTGCCCCTCGACACGCCGCACCGCTGCTGCCTGGCGCCGTACGCGTTTCCATTAACGCGAACTTTCAAGGAGCTCTCGGGCATTAATGAGTCTATGATTTGCCGGCAATCCGAGAACCTTCACCAGAGATCCCAGCTAACTGTCGAGGATACTCACTACTAAAATCATTTACATATGTTTTTCAATCAATTATTCCTCGGACATTTTTCATTCTACTCTTATCAATTCTTTCCAATCAACTTTAACTAATACAATACATCTGCAATCGATGCATTTATTAATAAATTGTAATAAATACTCGATTATTTACGGTCATATTTCGTTGCCCTCAAATTACATATATGCTTGTAAAATGTATATTCCGATTCAAGTATAAATTATTATACATTTTATGTAATATATATACATACATATACAATATAATACTATATATATTATATAAAATGTATACATGTATATAGCACGTAATGTCTGTTGTGCGTGTGTATTATATGAAATGTGCGTACATATATACATATATACATGTATACACTATATAAAATATGACAGTACA
>NW_017176803.1:0-911 GCF_001652005.2 Ceratina calcarata | reverse complement strand
TATAGGGGTAATTGGTTATATTTTGGTGGTGGGGTTTTTGGTATGTAGCAATTCCCATTGGGCTTGTGGTTTTTACTTTGTTTTGTTGGGTATGTTTTTATTGTTCTTAAGTTGGAATGGACGGAGGTTGTTTTCTCTCTTTTTTGGATAATGTTTTAATTTTTCAATGGGATTAGGATTTAGCGCTGTCTTGTTTCTTTTTGTTTCTTGTCAAGGGTTCCTCGGTGTGATGTTTTGCTATTCGGGTGGGATTGTGAAGTAATGTATTCAAGTGTGTCTTTTTGGTTTTTACAGGATTTCTCATCTGGTCAGAGGATGTGGTGGTTTTATGTCAAGGGCAGTGTTGTCATTGAGTGTCACACGTCTTTTTCTTTTTAATGATGTAAGTTTGATTATCGTGAGTATTAATTGTTCTTCTTTATTTCCTGCTTATTGTTTGTTTGTTATTGTTGTTTTCTTTTTTAGGATGTGTATCAAGTTTCCTTCTTTTCTATCGTTTTAATGGTGGAGAGGCTTATTTCGAAAGTAATTGGATGGTTTCGTTTTGTTTTTGGTCTTGAGGTTAGTTAAATATCCTGTTGTTTTTTTTTAAGCGGTTTTCCTGTGTTTTTTGACGAGTGATTTGATGCAGCGGATTTGTAGTACTCCAGTGTGTGTCATGTTTGGTATAGTAGTATAGTGGCGGTATGTTTGAAAAGAATTTTTATGGTTAAAGTGTTTAATTATCTTACAATGTGGTACGAGTGGAGTATTGGATCTCTGCTTGGTACAGTGAAGTCACCTTATTTGTATCGGTTTTTGGGTAATTTGTGTTCTGGGTATTCGGGGGATTTATTCAAATTCCCGTGTTTTATTAAATAAAAGACTAAAAGATGGTGTGGGGGGTCCGTCTCCTATTATTTGTGGTCTAG
>NW_017176802.1:0-911 GCF_001652005.2 Ceratina calcarata | reverse complement strand
ACGAGGATGGAAGAGCTGCTAAACGTTTGATGGGCTCTGCTCTGAGATTGGTGGAGGATTGGTGTTCAGAGACGAATCTCTCGGTTAATCCAACCAAAACAGAGTTATTGGTAGTGACGCGAAAGGTGAGAAAGCTGGATGTACGAGGGATTAAATTAAATGGAGTTCAACTTGTAAAATCAGAACAGGTAAAATATTTGGGTGTTACTTTTTCTAATAATCTTTCTTGGAGAATACAGGTAGAGAGGACGGTTAATAGAGCAAGGAAGAATTTAGCCACGATCAGTAGAATGGTTGGGAGTACATGGGGACTTACACCGGCGGCGGCTCATTGGATTTATAGCTGCATTATCTTACCAAGGTTGTTCTTTGGCGCGTTGATATGGTGGGAAGGTATACAAAATTTAAGGATTGGTAACAGATTGGAAAGTTTGCAGCATGTAGGATTAAAAAGGATCCTGGGAGCGTTTCGAAGTTCCCCGACGAGAGCGATGGAAGCAATGTTGGCGACGCCGCCGCTCTCATTTCGAATAGAAGAGGTGGCAATACGAACTGCGAAGTTATTACGTGACTGGGGTAAATGGCAACCGATAGACAGAGGTCATTCGTCAATTTTGATGAAGTGCATACCTGAAACAGAGAAAAATCTTTTAATGGTTTTGGAAGCTGCGACGGATAAGATCAGTCTGACGTTTCGGTTTGGGAAAAGATTTCGGACTTTGATTCCTGGGAGAGATGAGTGGAAGAATGGTAAGCTGGAGGGGTATGCAAATTGGAATACGTGGTTTACGGACGGTAGTAAGGATGAAGAGAGTGCTACGGGCTGTGCATGGGTTTCGGAACTGACGGGTGAGAATGGATCGGAATATTTAGGTAAATTCGCGACAGTGTATCAGGCGGAAGTTGTGGCA
>NW_017176801.1:0-911 GCF_001652005.2 Ceratina calcarata | reverse complement strand
ATATAGGTATATACTAAGTTTCAGTCTTTCTAGTGTTAAAGCATTAATAATTAATAATAAATTCAATATTTTTAGCTATAGTCTAGGTTATTAATTGCCGAAATTCTTTTTAGAACGGAGTGTTCATAGTCGAAGTGTTTCCGGACGGAGCAGCTCACAAGGACGGCCGGTTGCAAATCGGTGATCAAATTCTGGAAATGTGTGGTCAGCCCTTCAAGGATGTAACATACGAAGAAGCGCGTTCTACTGTACTGAAAGTCTCAGGAACTGTACGTACCTCACAAATTGAGAATCTCATAAAAAGTAATAAAAATGTTTCCTATTCACGAATCATTTCTCTTTGTATGATTCGCAGATCACTATGAAAGTGCATAGACCTGCGACGAAAGGAGAAGAAGATATTGAAGTTGAGTTGCAAAAGAAATCTGGCAAGGGTGCTGGTTTATGTTTGACGGGATACAAGGGCGGCAAAGGAGCATACGTTTCAGATTTGGTACGAAGCAGATCATTAATTTTAGCAATCTCATCATTAAAATTCATAGTTTATATATTACAGTATAAACGTTTATAGAGAAATCGTGTCTGCAATGACTTATTCCTGTTACTCTGTTTAGTTACCTGGTGGCAGTGCTTTGGAGAGTGGGAAGATATGCAAGGGTGACAGAGTGGTGGCTGTCGGTGGTCAGGACGTCCGCGAGGCTCCAGTGGAAGATATCGCGGTCCACGTAAAAGTTTCGAATCCGGTACAATTAAAATTGGCAAGGTTCAAATCTAATAAGTGACAGGTAAATGATTTGACGAGCTAATCGTATTCTCTAATAAACCTAAACACTTTTAATCCATAAAATCTATTTCTAGATTAACACTATTTCTATCAGTATTGAAAGACACCTTCTGAAATTGTTTAAAAT
>NW_017176800.1:0-912 GCF_001652005.2 Ceratina calcarata | reverse complement strand
GATCAACGTTAAATACTTCAGTTTCATAAGAATACATGTATAAGAAGCAATATTTGACTATTTTTTTCTCAGAAATTAGTTCTTTTACTCTACTATTTCTTTACGGTAATCGAAAACTGATCGTTCAAAGTATTTACTAATTTAATAGTAATTTTTTCAACTCGATCAAGTTATTTATAACAACTCGCTCAAGCCATCTTAAGTACCGGCCCTCGGACCGGGAACAAGTAGAGTTAATCCTTGTGGACAACGCAGTAAAAAGCAAGTTAACACATGATCATCACGCCGATATTCGTAACCACACAAGGTAATACGACCGTCAGCTCTCATGTACCCAGCCATCGGCAATTAGACCCACTGGCTTCCTGCTCCCGCGGATGCATACCGAACGCTCGTCTCGGACGTCATAGCTCGTCGACTCAGAAGCTCCAAGTCGGGAGGCACGCTGAGCAACCAGCTCTGATTCATACTCGATTTAGATTTCGCCTAGTTAAGTAATGTAGTTTAGCCATAGTATAAGTTCGCGAATAAGAAGTCTTTCTGCGCCCGCCATTATCGTGATATCTAGCATAAGTGTATCGTCATACGTATATCGCGGCGCCATAGTTAGCCACTTAATTCGCGATAATCCGTTCGCAGCTCCCGACGAGCAGCCGTCCAGGACGATCACACTCCGGAACCGGCGCTAGCAGCAGCGCCACCGGACAACCAGCTGTAGAACCCGTAGCCTTAAGGATTTTAGAATAAACTCTAATTTTACCAGATTCCAGTCTACCAACATTATTTCTCCTACCTTCCCTTAGATTTAAGTATCATCGACGGACCGCGTAACCACTCGGTGTTCGCACGTAACCTACCTGTTCGAGAATAATCTCGAAGGTGCGAAGTCGATGCCTTTCCGATCGCGCATCG
>NW_017176799.1:0-912 GCF_001652005.2 Ceratina calcarata | reverse complement strand
TCAGTAATCATTTACTCTGTTATAATTTATTGCGCCGCATATTAATCAATCAATAGTGCGTTAGGAAAAATGTAACGTGATAAGTATGATGGACTATAAAATGTCTCAATTATTTTATATTTTTAAGTAGTGCATCTATAATTTTTTATGACACGTTCGGAAATATGTTTAACGATCTAATTCCTAATTCCAATAATACTTATATCAAAACATCGGGCATTTTGAAGTCGATCTTTAATGTTCCCAAGCAAATTATGGAATCGTCACCAATCCGTGATCGGAATCACGTCGATTAATCGCAAGTCTGTCGTCGACAATCGTTTAAGTCCGCGAACGATTTACACCGGCGCGTGTTTTGTGGAACAAGGGTGAGTTTACATTCAAGGGGTCGCGCGTGGGGGTGAAACCGCTCGTTTATCAGTAACCGACTCTAGTGAAAGCGACACCGTGCCCGTACGCGCCGCGAATAACAATCCCCTTCGCCATACCAATGCGAAAAGTATTGCCCGCTAGACCCTACCAGAACCACTGCCATTTCTTGGACATTATTTACGCGACGGACCCAAGCTTTCTTCTTATTTTCAATTCACTTGGAAACCGAGCAGGAATTCCCTGCGTTTTAAAGGACTAGATACCTAGAATTCGCGACGTCGTCTTTGATTTCGAAAACGATTCTTCGAGCACGGTGGCATAGTTCTAAGCGATGAATTTTATAGAAATTATATTTTATTACGTATTCTCTTACGTATAAAACAGACGTTAGTAAGAAATGGGCGGAACATTTTATTTAGCGGCAATATAGGAAATATTAAAAATTTTCAAACTAGAAATAACAAAACATCGTTTTCCAATTTTTATCTTCGAATCCACTTCCATTTTGCATTTCATCAACCTGGAGGATAAATTTATCAT
>NW_017176798.1:0-912 GCF_001652005.2 Ceratina calcarata | reverse complement strand
TGAGAGCAGCTAGTGATCATGAAGTGGTGAAGCAATCGGACAAGAATCATACTTCGAAAGGAGTAGTAAATGAGTTATATAAAATAAGCACAAATTATAAAGAACTAACAAGTACAGCTTTTCAGTATTTTAAAAAATGTTTTAATTACTGCGTTTCTCAAAACATAGGGAATAGCATTACTATGGCAACTGCTATCAAAAATATTCCTAATCATGCCTTTAATTTACATAATGATTGTGGAAATTGGAGCACGTACAAGTTAGATCCGGAAAGCTACACGCACGCTAATATTGCAGAGGGTTTTGAAGATCAAAATTTGTTTGCAGCTTTAAAGTCTACTTTTAACAATCTAGCAAGTAAAAGTAGTCAATTTATTGCCGGTGCTTCCAGTAATCCAAACGAAAGTTTGAATGCGATGATAGTAAGTAAGGCCCCAAAAGCAAGACTGTATGGCACACTAAAAAATACTCTAAGAAAGTCGATGAATCTAGAAAAAAAAGATACGATGAGTCCTTAAAAAATGCTACCAAATTAAAACGTATTTTAAAAAAAAAATCAAAGACTGCATTGAAAAATAAAAACAAGGCCACAGAAGGAGTTACTTATGAATCCAATGTTGGTTTAAAAAGTACATTTTCTGAACGTATTGTAACCGTAAACACTAATCTAGAATCCATTTTAATATTAATTGATTTGGAAACCGGTGGTTTTTCTAAGACTGCGGATATTTTGCAAATTGCAGCAAAATACAAGAATTACGAATTTTCAGTATATATTAAACCAACGCAAAAAATTTCGGAAGAGGCCGGTAAAGTACACGGTATGCGATTAATAAATGGACAACTTTCATTTTACGACAAATCCGCTACATGTGTTACATTATCAGATGCTTTAAGAAAATTAT
This sequence comes from Ceratina calcarata, assembly GCF_001652005.2. Taxonomy (NCBI): domain Eukaryota; kingdom Metazoa; phylum Arthropoda; class Insecta; order Hymenoptera; family Apidae; genus Ceratina; species Ceratina calcarata. The sequence continues at coordinate 7 of NW_017176798.1, read as the reverse complement.
ATGAATT
>NW_017176797.1:0-912 GCF_001652005.2 Ceratina calcarata | reverse complement strand
GATGGCGTGAGATGACACGGGAAAAATTCTTGACCACCAGTCTCAGCGGTGTAACTTTTTTTGCACAGTTTATCGGTCAAGAAACCAGCGTTGTCTAACGACAAAATATAATCTTCCACTGCAAAATAACACCGGTATAGCTGAAAGTTGCACTTCACTTGAAGATATTAAGCGAACTACCTTACTTGAAACAGCTAGAATGCCTTCAGCTCCTGCTAATTCTCTGTTCTTGGCATCGTCTGTTAATAGCACTGTCTTGATACTACAATCACTTGCATTCAGATGCTGATTATACCACTTCGTTGCAACTCTAATTGCTCTATCGTTTCTATCGTTTGTGCTTTCACCAGGATTTCTTTCAATATAAGTGTCTCTGTCAAAAGTGACAGAAATCGATTGTCAATAAGTTACATAACAAAGGGTGTATATATAAATAAAATAGTTATAACATACTTGTGATGCTCATTAACAAACACATAAAACTTTCTTTGCGTATTACTGATAATATCCTTCAATTTTTTGTACACCGTAGAACTCTTATGCTTCACTTCTTCAAGCACTGTTTGCAAAATTATTACATTGCAAATAATACTTTCTTCCAGAATATCAATCTAAAATTGTGCTCACATATATTTAAGCCATGTAAAAAATAAAAAGAAATATACCTGAAAAACAGTTCTGCTAATTTAGTGGAATCACTCGAATTTTCACTCACTTGGTCTAAGATGATATTCGTATCCAATAACAAATAATAATGTCCCATTATTTTAGAGCTCTTTACACTCGATTCATTACTATCCAAAATTACATTTCGTGTTTTATAAGGACATTTGTCACAGGATTTAGAGCCACAATGAATATCATCTCTAAGGTAATGTTCCCTGACAGTCTAAAGAAGTTAAAACTCGTATC
>NW_017176796.1:0-912 GCF_001652005.2 Ceratina calcarata | reverse complement strand
TCCTTATAGCGTGCAGTGTGCTTATGTATTAGAAGGTCATTACAGAAGGCTCCTGTCGCGTGCCGCCACACAATTAGTCCTAGCTTTTTCTGACCTGTACTAAACCGTACACACCATACACGCGGTGGTAAAAGTTCGTTAATGAGTGATACGAGCCCGTGTACGAAAACTTTTACCACCTTATTTCCACCCGGCTTTTCGAAAAGGCAATGGAACCTTTAGAACCAATCACCAGTCACCGTTATCTGGGTTACTTCTATGCCTGGCCATTTCTCTACCTCTAACTCCTTCCTCTCCCTCCTACACTTCCCCCTTTCGTGAATCGTAAAATTCACGCGGACTCGTATAATCCGTTCGAACGGCCGCGAACGCGAACAGATTAGACTTTTATGGTTCGCATAAATCCTTCGCGGATAGATAGATAGATAGATAGAAAGAGCGTCGCGCCGTGCCAGCAGAGTAGGTGCAACGTGTATCAGGATCGACGGTTTATCGCGAGTCGTTTCGACTATTGTAATAGCGCAGAACGAACGCTGGTAGTTGCTTGGAATATCGTCGGAAACGGAGCTCCGATGGTGTAACCTTTTGATGGCGGATCACCAGGTTCGTTCGTGGAAAACCACGACCAACTGTTCTGATATCATCGACGACAAACACCGCCTTGCAGAAAACTAGGAATTTGCGTGCATGTAAATCCGTTTTATCTGCGCGGCTGACAGCGCGCGGCGCGACGCTGGCACCCGGTCGCACTTTTGCTGTGAGCTGACGCCGAGATAACGAACGGTTCACGAAGTTCCCCGGTGTTTCGGTAACCGATATAATTTTTAATGAATATTAATCGATTATGAATACTATACTGCTCGAAATTTCCATAAAATCACCATCGTTTTTATAAATATTTCAAAAGTAATT
>NW_017176795.1:5035-10307 GCF_001652005.2 Ceratina calcarata | reverse complement strand
CCGTACCGTACGGCCAGTGCGTGCCAAAGTCTGCCGTAGTCAAAGGGTTAATACAGTTTTTCGGGTGAGGGAGCCGAATACCGGAAGAAACGAAGAACGACGACCTCCTCCGAACGAACGAGTGTCGCGAGGACGCAGCCACGTAGAGAAGCGTACTCACGAATTTTGATCATCGAATGGCCCGCGACGAGAATCGTGAAATGCAATTTATAATATACGTAGAAAAGGGTACGAGGACATTAATATATCGGATAGGCTTCTCTAAAATACTTTGACAAAGCGGATTCGACACCGATAGTGGGTGAATTATTTGTACGAGTAATTTACAATTAACCATCGCTCCCTCGAGCCATTGTAGCTTAAAATAATGAACATTTGTTTTATCCTTGTCCGTATTTTCTGTTTTCCCTCAACGCTAGTTCGGATGATCCCGCGTACCCACCGATTTTCCGATTCTGATCTCCGTCACCTGCTGCTCGTTTCGCACCCGATCTACGCCTATCGTTCTACCGTTAACGTCCATAGCCGACCAATTTTAGCTACGATTCTACGAGCGAGCCGCGAACTTGCTCGCGTCCCGTTTTCCTCTATCCGTTTTCGACCAGCGAGAACGAGATCCCACGTTCCGTTCAATATCCGTTTCCGGTTGCGAAATAAACAACGCTCGGACGAGCAAAGTGTCCCGGCACGCGTGTCCACCCCCCCCCCCGTTTTCCGATTAGAATCATTCGGCATCGCGGGCGCGGATGTAAACGTAGAAAAATAACGATCGCGCGATCCGCGTCAGCACACACACACGCACGCACGCACGCGCATAATACACATTTTTAGTTCACCNTATACACGCGTCGCCTGTCTCGCTAAAAGCGCCACAATAAAATTTAAGGTGAGATAACGTCTTGGTGAGCGAGAGTCACCGCTCGAGTGCAAAGGGTTAATAATAAATTTTAACTGAATTTTGGATGATCAACAATGATAAAAGTTATTATTATTACGGTAAAAGAAACCATTATTAAATTTGTATAAATAAACACAATTAAAATTAAAAATTATATATTGCATGAAGTCTGCGATTATTATAGAAATCTAAATTAAATAAAAATTGATAAAAAAATAGTGTAAGATTATTTAATTATTATCGTTATTTTTATTTCACTGAAGCAGAGGAATTTTATTCTTCTAAAAAATGTGTCACGATTTACTTACTAAAATCTTGACATTTAACGCATTCAAACTTGTTGTGATTTGTACTAATAAATGAAAATTGAGAAGGCAGATGAACCGAAAATTGCTTCACGATCGTTCCTAGACTGAAGCATCAACAGTGAACACGTGTTCGCGTGTTAATTTTGAAATTTCGACCATAGAACTTGCGATTTAGGCGCAGTTTTAGGCGTCGAACGGCGTCCAGTCGATGCCTGGAGGGTCGCTGGTCAGGCCGAAGATAAATCGTTCATTCGTGTGAGTACCTACGTGTATAATATACGTCCGTTCGCTCGCTGCACTTTGTACAGGCGAGAAAGCGAACCCGTGCGTTGCCGTTCGTGTCGCAGATTCAGATTCTTCGTTCATCTCCGTGAACCGTTTTTTTACTTGTTATATTTGTTCTATTATTTCAACTCGCGTTCTTAAGAGTTAAACTTGGCGGTGTGACGTACTACGTACATTGCGCGAGAACGATGCGATTGAGGAGGTCGTTGACCCGTGCCAGAATCGAGTGCCTAACGAGAGTTCCACGGTTCGGTAAAACAAACCGATTCACTGGACGCGAACCGGGGAAATTGATTGATGAAAATCCGTTCTGCTGGTCCGATCCAAACCGGAACCCAGGGAGAGACCGAGAGAGCGCAGATATTTAGATAGAAAAAGACAGTAGACTCTGGTGGCTCGAGAATTGCAAATTAATAAGGACGAGTTTCCGATTTAGATCAGGTGAACCTGATCACGTCGATCATCGAGGGCACACGATCCTCCACGGGGTTTCTTAAGCACGTAAACCCGTTCGAAATCGACCTGGGAACGATTGCCTTCTCTCGACGAAGCCTCGATCGCGTTCCTTTGTCGAAGCTTCTTCTCAACGAAAGTGACCGTGTGGCTGCTTCGTTGGTCGTCGTTAATCGTTATTGTCCTTGGACAATCGTGCTGCTTCTCGAATCGCGAAAAACCAAATACCTTTTCTTTGCTACGTTCCCTTCGTACAGATATAATTCGTATCCGATTATTCAACGAAAGCTATACGCTAAACATCTGGAACAACGAATAACAAATAATATAATAGTCATTTGAACCGTTAACAATTTGTCGGCGAAAAACTTAACGTTTCGTTTTGGCATTTTTTTTTTATACGTCGACTTTATATGTGTGTAAGTATGCAAGCACGTGGAGCGGCACGACCACTTTTAGAATTTAGATCGCAACAACAACGAAATTAAAGTTGATCCGTATGTACAATTATGACAACGTAAATATCTTCGAATCTGTGAATTTTGTCACAACTGATGGAAACTCACGAGCCAAGAACAGTCGTGTCCGGTTCCACGTCGTTCAACCGAGTTATTATAAATCTTCCTCTTCTTTCTTTCTTTCTTTCTTTCTTTCTTTCTTTCTATTTCTCCTTTTTTTCTTTTTTTTTTTTACATTGTCGAACGATACACGGTGTACCGTTACTGCGAGACGGGTTTACGGGCGCACGGTTGTCGATTACAATTATTCGAATAACGTTACGCTATTATGTATATTCATTTATTCCAAAAGCGCGTCACTACGTCGTGTAAGATCGTGTCTGTGTAAGTTTTTTTTTTTTTCTTTGCAAATGTGTAAGTATCTAGCTGATGATGATCGCGAAATTTGTATACTCCCCTGCCACCCCCGTCTCCGTTCCGTTGTTTCTTTTTTTTTTTTGGCGAGGAAATTTCGAGAGTTCACGAACGATTGAGAGACAATTTTCGAAACGGAAGTGTTTTTCATCCTGCGTCCTTTCTCAGAAGCCGAATGGTCTTTTAGCGTTTTCTTTTTTTTACAAAAATGTCGATGGACAGAGGTCGACTCCGGTTGCCGACGCGACGTCGAAACAGAGAACGAGGAACAGAGAAACAGAGGGGCGAAAAGAATGAGAACCGCGCGACGCTCGCGCGAACCGTATTGCGGAAAATTTGTTCAAGCCGAGCGAATATTGTAAACTACGCATACGTTTGCACATTGTTCAACATCCTTGTCCACCTTGGTCGCGATCATTTATTTAATCGTTCCACGATCATCCTCACCGTCGAATCGTTATCGATCACGACCGGAGCGTGGACGTGAGTGTGTTCGTTCGTTCGTTCTTTCGTTCGTCTCCGTCGCTAGTTTTTTCTCGTATTCAAGTTCGGAAACTCTCTCGTCCATTTGTACGACACCACTGTACGATGACCGATCGGGGGGAAAAAAAAAACAATGAACAATCGTCACCCACGAACCTCGACCGGAGCGAGTCAACGTATCGATCCTTCGCACTTACGTAAATATTCTCGTAAACTTTGTTTTTTTTTTTTATCCTCGTTCGTCAGCGAGTTGGCGGGTTCGCTGATTTAAAATCATGTAAAAAATCCAATATACGCGGACAGACGTTTTGTGTTTGTTAAATTGTCGTGGTTAGACGATAGATGATCGCCGATCTTCTCCGTGAACGTGACAATATTTCGATCGTTGTCCCACCGTGGTTCTTCGTTGATCACGACGTTTCGTGACGTGAAACGCGCGAATCGCCGAAGGTTCGCACGAAGCCCGTGGAATCCGGCGCGTCGACGATGACCGGCGACCCTCGAGCCCCGCGACCTCATCTTGCGAATGAGGGGGGGGAAGTCGAAGACTCGAAGGTCGCGTAGTTTTCACACGCGACGCGATGTCCTCGCCCGACGACGTTCGCTCGGGTATTCCTCTCGAACGAAACCGGTGCTGCTTACACGGTCTCTGTACTTCTCACTGGGCAGAGCGCAGAAAAAAAGCAGTTCCCAATTGCTCCTCGCGCGCGCGTGTCCCTTCTCGAATCGATCATAGCGTGAATTAAAGGCAACTCGTTGCAAAAATGTATTTATACAACTATAAGGCTGTCGATGGAGAAAGTGGAGGTCCGTGAGAGGCCGCTGCTCCTCCTCGCGAGCATGTATCTCGTCGCGAGACGATCCTTGGTGCGTCGCACTTAATCGTCGTCGTCGTCGTTTGCTCTGATACACGATTCTCTACTACGGCTGGTCGATGCCTGCGAACGGAGCAATCATCGGTCAGACTGCTACCGGTCGAACGGCTACGGTAGCCCCGGTTGCGGTGGTGGCTAGGTATCGGTCGCCGATCAGACGTCCGCGGTTCTCGAGGTGACGCTCGGCGATCGGCTGTGGATCACGACCTTGTGACCGTTCTTCGTTACGAAACCGTCGCTCTCGACGAGGACCGCGGTCTGCCTGACCCGCGGATCCGTGTCGACGTCGCTCTCCTCGCTGGGCCCGCCCTGCCGCTGCTGTTTGTGCTTCCGCCACGCGTTCTGTATGAGACGCGCGCAGTACTCCTCGCGTTGACGCCAGAGCGTCGACGAGACCGGCTCGTAGCCGACCTCGTCCGGTCGCGTTTGCACCTCGATGTCACCGGTCTCCTCGATCGGGTTGCCCTTCCGCGCGAAGAAGTCCTTGGTCAGTGCGTCGAGGATGTCCACGCAGAACATCATGTCACCTTTGCATATCGGTATGTCCATTGAGACGATCTTGTACTTATTCGGCTTGTGAATTTGTAACGGCGGCTCGAGCACGTCCAAGAAATCGGACAACTGGTCGTATCTGATGTACTGCGTCCCGTCCGGATCGAACTGTTGCCAGATCTCGTAGTACATGTCGTAGTCGTCGTCTGTCAGGCCCTCCTGCACGTCCTCTGTAGCCTGGGAGTAGTTCTCTAGGATGACGGCGATGTACATGTTTATCACGATCAGGAAGCTGATCACCAGATACGAGAGCAGATAGGCGATGCCGATCGTGGACGAGCCACAGTTACCCGGGTATCCGATTTCATTGTTCGGCTCTTGGCAGTCCTCTTCGTTAATTATGCCGTCAAGCACGCCGTCCCAACCAGCGGACGTCGACATCTGTGCAATCGTATCAATGAAAACGATTAAGGATGTGTTCGCTGTACGGTCAATCCTAAAAGTTTATGTGCTTTAGAAACGCATTTTTTAAAAAGAAATCAGACGTCGGAAGAACAATGCTAATAATAAATAGCTACGTGCTAAAAAGTATAGAAGGAAATATCT
>NW_017176795.1:1635-4200 GCF_001652005.2 Ceratina calcarata | reverse complement strand
AAGTTAGAAGGAAAACAACTTTTATTTGAAGCATTTTTCGCAATTTTGAAAAAAAAATTTTTCGTCAGTGTCAATACTTAATTAGATATTTCCTTCTATACTTTTTAGCACGTAGCTATTTATTATTAGCATTGTTCTTCCGACGTCTGATTTCTTTTTAATTATAGGAAATGCGTTTTACTAAGGTACATAAACTTTTCGGATTGTCTGTATAGCCAATACATCCTTAAAACAATCACGTCCGATCGGTAGAGACCAGACAGTCTGAGTATTCACCTGAAACAGCAGTATCATCGACTGGCCAAACGTCTTGAAATTGTACACGTCGTCCAGTCCGCTTTTGTCTTTCACGTGCATAAAGAACGACATGCCGAATATCGCGAAGATGAACATCACCAAAAACAGTAACAGGCAAATGTTGAACAGGGCCGGTAACGACATCGCCAGGGCAAACAGGAGCGTTCGGATACCCTTGGCACCTTTCACGAGTCGAAGTACACGACCGACTTTTGCCACCCTTACCACGCGAAGCAACGTCGGTGATACGAAGTACTTTTCGATGATGTCGCTGAGCACCAGACCTACAGAGAACGTGTATACGTTTCATTAATATAACATTGCCATAACGTTCGTCGATATTCTACTGTAGACGACCATTGCTCAATGCTATGCGAAGATATCTTCGCATTTTTTTTAAAATATGCGATTAATTACATTCGCGATTGCAATTGTTTTTTTTTATAACAGTTGAACGAGAGTCGTCTGATTTGTCGAGCGGTGAGATGGGACAAGGTGCGGTCTAGGTGGTGCAATCTAATTGTAAATAGAGTCGGGTGCCGTAAATCTCATGCAGATTCGTTTCATTATGGAAGGGAATATCTTGCAGGATAATTTTGCTGTATCTAATTTTCACTCGTCGAGAAATAAAATAAGTAGAAAAAACGATGCATCGCTAATTCTAATTTGTAAGCGGTTAGTATTCTAACCAGGGTTGCAGTTTCTTTAATTTGCACGATTTTAATGAACGATTAAATTTTAATCGAAGATCGAAATATTTTTTAATTAATAGACTACGGATTTTAAGTATACGTTAATTATTTATCTACGTTCTACTGAATTAAAGATTTAATCGCTAATTGCTTGCATCCCTGATTCTAACGATGAATTTGATGAAAATTATTTGTCTCGTAATTTGTCTAAAAAAGAGTCGACGTGTAGGATGCGTGATTTTAGATTTGTATAAAAAACGTGCATCCTGATTCATTCTAAAGACTATATCTCTCGTTGACTATAGTAATTGAACATGCATTTAGATCGATGGAAGAAATGAATACGTGGATCAGATTTTGATCACTGGTGTCGTGTAAAGAAATAGAAAAAATATATATTAGTCTATTCGTATCAGGCCATTCGAGAGTTTCAAATTCAGCCGTCTAACTCGCTTCTGTCTAATTGTAAAAGAAAACTATGAGAAAATTGTTTTCGTTAATACAGACCCGCTCTTACCGAATTTTTACTAACGATCGTCTTTTTAACGTGTGCAAGTCCAGTCGGATACAACGTCAGGTTTATCGACGTACCAATCAGACTCGGTACGATTAAGGGATGGTCTGATTATATCATTTTTCGATTACATCGCGTAGTTCGCGAATTACATTACTATTAAGCTTGTATGAGCCTTTGAATACACCAATACCTCGCTTTGCGTCGTTTCGTTTTGCGTTTTTTCGAAGTTGCGTCGCTGCTTAATTAGTACTAATTTTCACTGTGCGTCGTTAGATTTTCGAGGTTGCGTTGTTTTCGGTTCGAGTCTTTAATTTTTTTTTTGAAATTTTCTTTTTTTTCTAAAAGATGGCAACACTTTTGTTTCTAATTGCGCCATGCCATCAAAACACGGGGATTCCCTTTCTAACTAAAAATCAACGCAATTTTAATACAGTTTTATTTTCACTTTGTTTTGCTAATTTTAGAGTTCAGTTTCAATTACGTAGTGTGTTGTAATGTATGTACTTTGTTCAATTTTCTTTTTAAAAAGTAGTATTTTCGTAACCCTGGAACCTATCTTTACATGGTTTGCTATAGAAAATTTTAATTCACTTTGCGTCGTTTCAATTTGCGTCGTGTTTTTTTGGAACGTAACCACGACGCAAAGTGAGGTATTGGTGTACAATAACTGTTATTAGGCGTGACATTAATGTGAAATTATCAAACTTTAGTGGAAGGCTATTAAAAAAAGTTTTTTGCATAATTGTTAACACATTGCTGACCGGTCACGAGTTAACTCGTGTTTTCGTGGCCAAGCGTTGGTGACCGGTCACGAGTAAACTCGTGATAAGCTTTTTTCCGCATCTTTATTGTTTTCACAGCGAAATCTTGTAGTGTAATTATTTAGTCTGCATACCTCAAGTTGTGTCTCGCTTATAAGACCGGCCAAGTTTCGTTCTTAGTTGTAAAAAAAATTTCAACGATGAGCAAATTCTTCGAAAGGAAAACGGAACGAAACCCGATATATTTGCAAAACTTGTGGTGTACCATTACACGTAGGTGATTGTTATACTTTTTATC
>NW_017176795.1:0-790 GCF_001652005.2 Ceratina calcarata | reverse complement strand
TAATCGTTGTTTATGACAAAATATTTCCCAATGTTAGTTAATTTTTTTTTTCGTCTTAAATTACGACTATCGATTTTCTCCCAATGTTAAAACGAATTAGGTATAACCGTTATTTTGGTTGTTAAATTAATTTTCACATTCGTTTCCATACTCTTGGACGTGGAATAGCCTTGAGCGGTTTCTTGCTGCCCATCTTTTTCATCGCGTTGTAATATTTCTTCTGGTCTTCCGTCATGAACATCTCGAGCGAGCCACCCGCCTTCTTCTTCTGCTCGTTAAAGTTGTCGATGATCACACCGATGAATAGATTAAGGGTAAAAAACGATCCGAATATAATGAAGAATACAAAATAGAAGTACATGTAGATGTTCGTTTCACGGATTGGTTGTTTGTCGATCTGCGAACATTAAACGTCCATAAAATCATCGTGCGCATTCATAAAACGATCGACTAATGAACTATAGAATTGGACCGTTTATTTTGAAAGTGGTGTAAGTCCATTTTTGAGAAAAATGAGATATCGCGTTCCATTTAACGTCTATTTTCCCATTTAACGTCTATTCCAATTTATTGTCTATTCTCTTGAGGCTGTCTCCACTGTTTTTAGAAATCCTGACTGAAAGATATCTGAGACAAACGAAAAGGAATGTTAAAATCATGTAGAATGAAGGAATGGATAATAAGGGAAGAGAAAATATTCTTATAACCTTAAAAATGGAATAGATATCGCTATACAGATGGAGAGACTCTTAAACGAATTCTTTTTGAACGTCTCTCAAATTTCGTACAA
>NW_017176794.1:33881-35022 GCF_001652005.2 Ceratina calcarata | reverse complement strand
TTTTTTTTAATTTTGTGATCATGAACCATATGAGAGTATTCTTGCGCACGAATAAGTTCCATAGCATGCACTATACATAATAGTAAGACTGCGACAACAATACCGCATTCACTGGTCCTCTTTATCGTTCCGCATACATTTCTGAAGTTCGCACTCCAATTAGATATAGAGCTCAATGGTTCTGACGAACTCGAGTTCGAGTTCCCAAATAAGCCTCTATCGCGATGCTATCTCTCCTGGTTCGCATCTCATATAAAATCCAAGCTCTCAGGAGGAGTAGCAAAACAACAATGTTCGTAGTTATAGTTACCTGGTGTAGAAGTTACATAGCCTCCCGTACCTTAGGTGTTAGTTACATGTACATATTAGAAACATTCATTAGTAGTACAATCCTTGAATTTTCTTATTTTGCAGTGTCAGTTCACCGTGGAAGGTCCATTCCCACTAGCCTTCGGCGGGAAATTTAACTATTCATAGCATGTGGCAGGCCGAGTAATCGCATTCGATACGAGGAACCATCGTATACAACTGTGTACCGCTGAGGACATTTTTCTACAATTCTGTACTATGGTTACAAGATCATGCCAAACATTTGGGAATACATCGATTGCCTACACGGCGTGGCGTTTGATACTAAAATTATCACCGTTGTCATTATCGATCTTAACAATCACAAAGCGATTACAGTTAATTGATTTCTAGGATGTGCGGGTGATTTTGAAATATGTAAATGTCTGCAGAATTTGCATGAAGATCCGAAAATTGATCATGTAATTGTGTGTCCAGGAAATAGATCCGCTGCGAAATTGTCCGATAATTTCGTCCTTATAACATGACCATCATCATCACATATCAAAAACCAGACAATGGAATTCAGTCTATTCATATTAGTAATTAGTTATCTATATAAGGAGATTAAGTTCACTAATAAGGAAACTTAGGATTCGATATCTAAGATATAATAATATTAAAACGTAGCCTTACGAATCCTACGTTTCCTTATTAGTTAACTTAATCTTTTTATCTTATATCTTATATCTCAGATACAATAATATTAATCGTAATGATATCAGATAAATACTAATCGTAATGATATGTTTCAGTACTAGTATATCTCAGATATAATTATAATATAATATTA
>NW_017176794.1:30448-32395 GCF_001652005.2 Ceratina calcarata | reverse complement strand
ATTCAGAAGTAAAACTGTCATATAAGGACCCTAATGATAATATCCTTTAAATCTGTAGAGTAAAACCAATTTCATAATTGTTGTTTAATTTAAATATGTTTTTGTAATTCGTATCATTTATTTAGCACAAACTTAATACAAGTGATTTCAATAGAATTAAATACGTAAAAAATTTTAATTTGCTCCTTGACTACTTTCACACTTTTTTTATTTGCATTGTAAAAGAAAAAGCTAAGATTATTCGAACAATCACGCGTCGCAAAATCGACGCGTTCTGGAAAACGACTGAACCTTTAGGCCTTGGGGAAAGGGTCTGATTTATGGCATCCTCGTGTTGCACGTTGACATATCGCAACCGACTTTTTTTCCATCTGACAATGAGCTTTTCGTTTTCTGACAGTGTAATACATACATAACAATTGTCAGTGGTAAGAGGTTGTTATTAACATGCATATGTATGTGAGATATCATTTTTGATATGTACGTACTTTTAGCTTGATATCACAACTCTTATTGTTGAAGATATGAAGAATAGAATGCACTGCTAATATATTGCACACGCAAAAATTCCTGTAGCGGTATGTATTTGCAGGTCAACCATAGTTCTTTCAGAAGATTTGTTGAAAGCATAGACATATAAGAATGTCTATGGTTGGAAGTGATATTCCTTTCTTTGTACAATGTAGTAATATGAAGTTGCATATGATATGCACTGGACACATATCTATGACCACGATCTTATAGATCTATAAGATCGTGTCTATGACTGGATATGAACAGCTTTACGCCTTTGGGATATTCAATCGATTTACGCCGGATGCGTTTATCTGCTGCGTAACTGCGAACCATCAGCTATCGCCGCTGAGTGTTTAGGTTTAGGTTTTCATTCGTCGAGCGTATTCTCAGGTCAAAACAATTTTTAACAGCATTGGGCTATAAAACCCTTGAAAAATACACCAGCACCATATATTCATAAAAAAATATTGCTAGATAATGACCAGTATTTGACTATAATTTTTTAGCCAGTATGTTATTCCAAGTTACTGGTTAAAAAATTATGGTTAAACATGTATTACAGCACTATCTGTTAGCCCACAATTTACTAGCCATTTACTGGCTAGAAAATTACGGTCAAATATCTACTGCAGCGCCATCTGTTAACCAAACATTTATGACTATACACCGACCACTAACTGGCCAGAAAATTCTAGCCAGTATTTTATGCCCATTTACTAGCCATTTACTGGCTAGAAAAGTGTGACTAAAAATTACTGGTCGTTTACTAGCCATAAAATGGTTTTCTCCCAAAATTTTTCTACTCGGGATAGTGCACTAAGCCTTCTAGGATAGATTCGATTTTTTCATTTCGAAATTGAAGGGCATCCGAATAGCTAAATTTTATTAAGGTTTCTGTTCGAGAAAATAATTCTCGACACAGTAAAGAGGCCGACACCTTTCGTCCTGTACAGAAACAGCGCCACGATACGACGAGTGTTAAGACGAAGTGCCAACGAAAGGAAGAAGTCCGTTAATTAGTTCGTTAATGGCGTTCAGCAGTTTAACACGTGGTTCACATTATCTTTTGCTTTTCGCTCAATTGTACGTTCAATTCGTGATTAATAGAATCAGTGAAGGAATCCGTTCACAGTAAGTAGTATTGTTTGATCGAGAGATCACGGCTGAATAATTAAATCACGCTTTGTAAAGAATTGGAGTTCAAATCGACCACGTGCAAGGTAACGGTTTTCGCAACTTGGCGAATCGCTTGCAATCGTTCTCGTTTGGTAATTAATGCTTCATCATACCGGATATTACTTAACTCTTCTTTTATCGATTCATTTTTTACTAAACTCAAACATATTGAAAAAGATGCTTCTACAATATTAATTTCGACTTGTAATTTTTTTATGTCCTCGAATTTTGAGGTAAATTCTTGATTAAAATCTG
>NW_017176794.1:22898-29923 GCF_001652005.2 Ceratina calcarata | reverse complement strand
TTACTTCACTTGGGAAAAAATAATTTATGCATTATTATTTGTACATTTGCCCAAAAGCAGTCAAAATGACTTCCTTGGGCAATGTAGTGTTAAATTCGTCGATGAAGGTTTTGCTGTCTTTATTGTTAGCATATATTGCTATGAAGAAAAGGTTTCGGTGTAGTGTTTTAATGTTGATGATGGTATATTCGATAATACTGTTGCAATTGGATGAAGAGTTGTTGATTGTAGTGTATGGGATATTTTTTTTAATTAGGTTGGCTGTGCCTCCCCCTTTTTGACTATCTTTGCGGTCGACCCTAATTAAGTCATAGTCCGCGAATTGCAGTTTGTAGCGTGGGCTCAGTTTGGTTTCGCATAGGAGTGCCAAGTATAAGTTGTTCTCGGTTATGAAGTTATGCAGGTCGTTTCGTTTACTTAATGATATTATGGAATTAACGTTAATAGTAAGTTATGTAGGTCATTTCGTTTACTTAATGATATTATGGAATTAACGTTAATAGAGGCGATTTTGAGTTTATACAAAGGGCAATTTCGATCTTCGTCCGTTGGACTGGTGTTGTTGCTAATGATTGAAGAAGTCATCGTCAATGTTCAGTGTTTCGTAGATTCTATTTATTTTGTTGGAGTTTGTGTTGACGATATCTATGAGAGTTTTTATTTGGTTGTGGATGGCGTTCACTAACGAGTTTTTGAACTCATTGAGGTGGTTATCTGTGAATGTATTAGGATTGGGAGGGGGCTGCTCCCACTTTGGTTGACTTTGGTTCCAGGCATTAAAATTGGGATCGCGGATTTCTGTGGGGATGCGTGTTACGGAACTTATCTGCCTAACTGGCCTACGTCTAATAAAACTATTATTATTATTTACATTATGTACAGTCTCGGTTATATAATTAGTACGGGCACTGTGACTGGTGCTACTTTGTATTTTCCTAGCCGCGTTGAGATCTTTGGCAAATTTAAAGAGGGGGCAACCTCTATATGAAGCAGGATGGCCTGTTTCATCACAGTTAACGCAATATAGGAGATTCCTGTCTGTAGTTTCTTTAGGTATGGGGCATTCGCCCAGCGCATGGGAATCCTTACACTTAACACAACAGTATCGCATGGAGCAATTAGCACTGGAGTGCCCGATGCGTTGACAGTTTCTGCACTGGAAGATTTCTTTTTTCCTAAGCGCTTCCCATTTGACTGATATGCGACCGATCTAATTTTGGTGAGGTTTCCTACGTTGCTATCATTTGATAATTGAACTAGATAATGATAGTTAGTGTTATCTTTCTTATTAAAACTAATTTTGGAGACTCTAATAATATTTACATGCGGTAGTTGTAAATCTAATAGCTCGGTTTTGATATCGCTTTCTGAAAAGCCGCCTCGCACGTCTTTTAGTATTAAGTTCTTATTTTTTAAAGATTTGGGTGTGTATGTGAAAAATTTTACGTCAGGGGTTTTGAGTTTTTCGATTACAGAATTATAGGTTTCAAGATTATTGGTATATAGGCTAAGGTGGTCCGCGTCGTTTTGTTTTATGTGGAAATCGTGCTTATGTAACTGCGAGGATTTAAGGTGCTCGATTAGCCGATTTAAGCTTATGTTTGCCGTAAAGATGGGCGGTGGTTTGACGCGCGGTCGACTGACGCTATTATTTATATTAATACCTTGCTGGGCTATGGCGTCGTTTCGTGGGTCTGCATCACGTGTGAGGGGCTTCAGTAATCTCGCGGGCTGGTCAGCATGGCTTCGGGCGGCACGTTTATGGCTTGATGCTAAGATGTCTCCTTGTACAGGCCTGTTGTTGTCATGGCTTGAGGTGCTCCCGCGTTCGGGGTGCTCATTTGGTTCAGGACTTAGGTTTTGCAGGATGGAGTACCTGCTGGATGTCGGTATGGCGTCGCTTTTCCAAGCTTGATCTTTGGGGGTTGCGACGAATCTTTTTAGTCTTTGCCATTCCTCCGCTGGTTCGGGTGTTGTGCCTCTATTGTTCTCGGTGTCCGTGCTGGCGGTGGATATTGACGATAGCGTTCTCTTTTTAAGAAGGTTGGGAGCAATAGGGGACTTATATTTGCCCATTTCGCCAGTAACGTTCACACGTTCGCATAGTTCGGTCAACGGATCCGAGAAACCCGAACTATGACTGGCAAACACTGTCGGCACTGGACTTGGTGAACTCGCGACCGTGTTCACTCCTGAGGTCGACGCGGAACTCTCGAGCACGTTAAATTGTTCGTAAATTCGATCCGCATACAACGCGAGCGTTTGTAGGTCTACCGTATCATTAACAGCCAGGATCGGTTGCACATTGGCCACGCACATTGGTTAACTGTTCAAGGAACAATGACCTTAAAACAGAGTCGTTCGGGGGAGCGTTCGTAACCGCACGCAACTTGCACAAATAAGTCGAAGGTTTGTCGGTGCCAATCTCGTGCTGTCGTAACAAACAAAGCAGCTTGGCCTCCTTCGATTCCCCAAACGTATCCAGGATACGTTGTTTAACGGCTTCATACTTGCCATGCTCCGAGCGCTCCATCTGGAGCGAGCACAATGTCGCGTACAGCCACAAGTGCGTCACCGCTAATGTTCACGCACACCGCACTGAATTTGTCTTCGTCCTCCGTCTTTTTGTTCCAAGTGAAGAACATCTCCACTTGCCGAAGCCATAACTCCGGGTCGTCCTTAATGAACGAAGGGAACGCGCACTTATCCGAACGCTGCGCGAGCGAGAAAGAATTAACGGACGATTCCGTCATCGCGACATTTGAACTTGAACCGTCGGGCAACGGAGGTTCACTGTCTTCGAGTCGCGACTGATTACGCGTTACTGGCATTACAATGTCTCAATAACGGTATGCGCGCACTGCACTGTTCTTTCACCACAAGCGCGAGAAGTTTGCACAAGTACAAGTGCCACGTGCACTTATTCGAAAGTCTAACGTTTGGCTGTATTTCAGTTCGGACGCTAGCTACGCCGCAACGGTTAATTGTTCGAATCGGCATTTATTAACCGATCACGTCGGGGTCACCAATTTATGGCGCGTGGGCCATAATTATTAGATAGGAAAAATAACCGGGTAGACTAGCTGATGTTTCAAGGAACATTTATTCCGAATGTAAAAGACGCGAGCATGTGCGTGCGCGTAATGGCGAACCGCGTGTTCGCACTTACGATGAACTCGCCACTTAAGACTGGCGGTATGACGCGAGAACTATTAATATATACTTATCTAAAAAGAGTCTATAATATGGACTATTATTAATGATAATCCGCGAGAGCGGCTGCGCGTTTATACTCGACGATGTTGCCGGATACTCGGAGTATGCGAAACGCAGCTAAGCGTGGAAGCCTCGATCGAACGTCTCTAAGAAAACGTGTCTGGATGACTGTGACTGTGTGTCCAACGGAAGAAGACTGACTAACGGAAGAGGAGTTTCAGCAGCTAGGCGGAAGCCTAGACTACCCAACGCAAGAGCAGCAAAACTCCCTAGCATGTTGGCGCAGCGACGCCACAATAATCCGTTGTGAGCGCCATCTACTGGACGGGTATGACATTAAAATCGATCACAGAGGCATCTGGTCAGCATGGGGTAGAACTAAAATCCTTGTTAACAGTTCTCCTATTCGAGTGTCGCTACCCTGGGCGGCACGTTTATGGCTTGATGCTAAGAGGTCTCCTTGTACAGGCCTGTTGTTGTCATGGCTTGAGGTGCTCCCGCGTTCGGGGTGCTCATTTGGTTCAGGACTTAGGTTTTGCAGGATGGAGTACCTGCTGGATGTCGGTATAGCGTAACGTCGCTTTTCCAAGCTTGATCTTTGGGGGTTGCGACGAATCTTTTTAGCCTCTGCCATTCCTCCGCTGGTTCGGGTGTTGTGCCTCTATTGTTCTCGGTGTCCGTGCTGGCGGTGGATATTGTCGATAGCGTTCTCTTTTTAAGAAGGTTGGGTGCAATAGGGGACTTATATTTGCCCATTTCTTTTTTAGCCTGTTTAAACAGCTTTTCCAGCATAGCGGAATTTACACTTTTACTTAGCCTTTGTGCGGCTAGGAGGGACGGATTAGGTCTGGTCGCAAGCGGCTGGGCCTCTGCCTTTGTTCCATTGCCAGGTAGCAACGGGTTGCGTTGCGTCGGCGTAAGTTGTTGCGTAAGGGTATCGTTCCATGTCCCGATCTGCGATGGCAGGACGAATTCATCGTCCATGTTTTCATCCATGACGATTCGTGGGTTGTTGGCAGCATTCATGATTGCTGAATTGATCTTCGCGGGTGGATCGGAGGCAGGAGGGGGTTTAAAAAGCAAGGCCGCATGCGTGCGGCCTGCTGATACAGCCCCTTGCGCCGGATTTAGTCCGTTGAGGCACCCAGTGGATGTAATATTGGTTGATCAGCGTATAATTAGAATAGGAAAAATGATAACACGGACACTCCACTCCGCGTCACCAATCACCATTCACTTAGCACAATAATCACCATTCTCTCGGAGAAGCCATCACTAAAAACTTAATCAATAAAAGAAAGAAAGCAGCGAAGCGCATAGACTGCGAGCGGACGACACGTCCTGTGCCTTCGGCTGCTACCTGAAGACTCCCATCACGGCTCCCGTGTCCCGTGTCTCTCCCGTAACACCGTTAAATATGCCTGGTGTACACGGAGATTGAGCGCTCGTCAGCGATTAATTAATCGCGTGACACCGTTTTTGGAAAACAGTTCCCTTTGGTGATTCTAATCACACCGATACGGAAACCGGGTTCCTTTGGAGTTTTCTGTGCAGAAAGACGTCCAGATTATTGAAATGTCGGTGATACGGAAACCAGGTTCCGTCGGAGTTTCCTGTACAGGGAAATGTCCAGACGTTCAGAACATCAAATATCGTATGATTTTTGCTCCCAGGGCCTTGGGAGTGTGGTAACGAGTAACAAAAATCTTTGTATTCGCGAGAAAACTAACGAACTTTCCTACGCAAGATGCACCGCTCATCTGCTGCGCCTCAAGTGCCTTCCGAATTGTTGGGTTAAAGCAAGCGCGACACGTCCCGTCTCTACAAACATTCCGATACTAATCGTTTCTCCGAAGAGAATGTTTCGACGACGCGTATCGGATCTGTTTTCAAAAACACTCGACGAAAGCTCAGACACCTTATGTTCGATCGTTCTGTCATGCCACGAATCCAACCTCCGAGTTGAAATAATTTGTGAAAATTTCTCGCACGTCGTAAGCTGACACGCTGCTGTGTAAAGGAGTATTCCCACAATCCGACAGCCATGCGATAACTGTCGGATGCGACAGCTCGAAAACGAGCGAAATCAGGGCTGTAGTCGGTAGGATAGAGTATAGGGAAAAGCGTGTAAAAGCAGAAGGGTCATGGGTCCCCGGTCGAAAAGGACTTCGAATCTGCAGACTGACCACCCGCTGTTTGGGTTCGACTAGTCGCTTCGTGATCGGACAGCGACAGTTTCGGAGCGAAACCAAGGAAAGCCTACCCTGCGATTCCCTCCGACAGTCCCTTGTAGTAGATTGTTAGTTAATAATTATTTCAGCCGAGAAAAAGAACGCCGAGGCAAATTATAATGCAAATAAGAATATGATAATACGAATCATTGATGCGAAGCAAATATACGTATATTGTAATTTGCATGATGTTAATAAATAATGTTTTAGCTTTTGGGAACCAATAGATTTTGTGTATAGAGAAGATACTGTTTGAAGTATCGCCCTCGCTTCTCATTGGTTGTATGAATCATCTTTTTCTCTCATTCCACCATTCTCTTTCAGGCACTTGAGTACATAATGTAAACACTCTGTTGACCTCACGTCATTCGCCAAGGATGTAGAATTCTATTGGTTCTGTGAACCATTTTTTCCTATCATTCCACCATTCTTCTCTACATCCTTGGCGAATGACGTGAGGTGAGCAAAGTGTTTATATTATGTGATTCCCAAAAGCTAAAACATTATTTATTAACATCATGCAAATTACAATATACATATATTTGCTTCGCATCAATGATTCGTATTATCATATTTTTATTCGCATTATAATTTGGCTCGGCGTTCTTTTTCCCGGCTGAAATAGTAGATAAAATTATGCAGTATACATGTCGCTAAAACAATTTTTTCGGCGTATTCGGGTTTGGTCTTCAACCTTCAATTGTATAACCTAAATCATTGCGTCCAAGTGCCGAAAACATTTTCGATCATATGCCGGGCACGAAACAAACGGTAGTTGAAAATTCTCTGTCAATTGCGAGCCCGGGTATGGTCGCATCAAGAAAGATTTTAAAGGAAAGGTCTCATCGCCGACAATAATAATAAAATATAATAAGGAATTCTGATGTTTGTACTGGGCAACCGTATTATCCGGTACATCTAATGAATTAATTCGTAGCCGCTGACACAGAGCAGAATGTTCAAAAATATCGCTATCGCTATTTCATCCAAACGCTCCGACGTCAACGGCTATGAATTTATAACTGGCATTTACTAGTGTCATTAATACTATTGAAAACGTTTTTTTATAATTAAAATATTGGGAGCCTGTGTCAACGTTATTGCCATCCAGCATTCCCAAGCAATTAGGAAAGTTCCACTTGCCGTAAAAATCCGTTGCTATACGGCGCCATGATTCACAGGTTGGCTGTGACATCACCTCCCGCATGAGCACTTGAACAATCGCCGCGCAGGTCCCGTGGACGATGCTGTGTACCGTCGATAACCCAAGCCGGTAGCTGATGGATATCGTGGTCATCGAATCCCCGTTGTCAAGAATCTGAAAACTGATGAATGCAGTTGAGCACATTTTGTGTTTTAAAAATCAGCGTTCACATATTTTTGACTTTTCGCTACGCATTCTTAAGGAGGTTCGATAGCTACTACCAGGGTAGCGACACTCCACACGTTTTTCTGTTAACACTGCTTTCAGCGCCTCTCATCATCATGGGGTAGAACTAATGAGAAAATGGGGAGGTGGGTGTGGCGGGTACAGGCGGAAATTTAAAAATCTGCATTCCTGTATACGCTGGTATATAC
>NW_017176794.1:17250-18996 GCF_001652005.2 Ceratina calcarata | reverse complement strand
AATATGTATAGGTATTGGTTTCATTAATTTATTTTGCAAGGTATGAATTTTTTCATGGATGTTATGGTTTTCTACTTTTGTCGAGGTTTTAGAACTTTCTGTACTCTCGAATTTTAATAGCTTTTCCAGTCGTACAAGACACCTGTTGAACGTTACTTCGCAGTTACTGCCAATAGAATGTACACTAGTAACGTTCCTAATTAACAGGGTCTTGTACGACTGTTCAAATTGGGTGCAATTGATAGCATTATTCCGGACCCGATGTTGCCGTATTTGGCCGAAAAAATTTTCTAACGGGTCCTGGTTAAATGCTCGGGCATACAAATATTTAACACCATTCGAAAGTAGTGTATTTCTAATTGCAATAAATGCCCCTATGGTGACAATAAAATTTTTTAACGACGGAGGCACGGAACGCACGTCTGTACGTACTTCTTTAAAATACATACCTCGAAGAGAAGTGATGGCTTCCTTCCAGAACTCTAAATGCGATGACGTACTTGTCACCTCACCTTTTAATGGCTTCAGGCTCGGTGCCTTCTGAATATTTCCATTTATGCTATTAAACAGTTGATCAAAAAATTTTAGCACAGCGGCTGTTCCTTTCGCTCGTTGTTGCATTACATTCCCGGATGCATCTTGCAGTTTATTCTTAGTCATTATATATATCGCCGATGATAGTCTGTAACTAAAAATTTGAGCCGCATATGAAACTTTCATTTTTTTTAGCTGATCTTGGTGAACGTGGAATTGTGTTATGTGAGGTATACTGCGGAAATCTTCGTTCGTACAATCAATTTCGTACGCCTTAGTAATATCGTTCCACGTTGCATGCGCTTCTTCATTCTTTCTGACCCAAATTAAATCTTTTGTTAATAAATCATTTCGAATGCCTTTCAACAAGTGGGGTACGTCGTACATACGCACGATTTCTCTGTTGTCGATAACAATACGTCGTTTCGGTTGTAATTCCTGTCTGAGGTAAAAGCCTTTGGCAACCTCGATTAGGCTTTTTATGGCTGACCTATTTGTGGATCCTTGATCACACAATATTGATATGATTTGTAAACCTGTAAAAAGATTCAGTATGATGTCGATTGTCATATTTTACTTATTTTCATATGGTGCTTAATAAATACTACGTACCATTCACTCCGTTCAATGTATGTATTAATTGTCTTATCAAGTCTTTTAGTGCCTGCGGCTTTGCGGGTCCCTTACTAAAAGTATAACAAAGTGGTTGCTTCCACTCTTTCGTGATGCCTTTAAGCATAAAGACGAGGGCATGATCAATAATACCTCCGTCTTCACAGAAGCTTTCAATCTTATCAATATGTTCATTGTACTCCACGTATGGATTCAACGACATTTCATCGAACATGAGAATACAAAATTTCTCGTTCGATTTCAATTTCGCCATACGATTCAATACGAGCCATAAGAAACGGCGAGCAGTCGTCGCGAAAAAAAATAAACAAGTCTGACAATTACATAAACACCGAGACGCGCGCATCGCGAAGTCAAATTTAAAGTAACGGATTTGTAACTACCAAGTAAATAATAATAGATATGTATATAATCATTTTATAGGTTTTATTTGTGGAATAAAATTAATTAGAAGTATACGTTAAATACTATAAAATGATTTAAAAAATCAATTCTTACATTTCAGACATCTAATTAATTTTAAAAAATAATATAGATATATTTATTTTAATTTGACAAATTAATGTTATTAAATATTAA
>NW_017176794.1:10838-15015 GCF_001652005.2 Ceratina calcarata | reverse complement strand
TTAACCCTTTGTACTCGAGCGGCGCCGCTACGGCGCCCGGCACGAAAACTAATTGCAAACTGTAATATTTAACAGATTTTGTTGTATTCAATAAAAATGAAAAAATTGGTAAAATTTTATTATTTGTATACGTTCTTTTGGGTATAAAATGATTTGAAGTACCCCTAAAGTTCTTCTCTAATATAGCCGAAATCGTCTCGAGTTGCTGGTTCGCTCGAGCGTAAAAGGCCTCGAGTGCAAAGGGTTAAAAAAAAATACGTGTACTCTTGACAACTTAGTAACGGACGGTGCATCTTCATCGCCATCCGAATATTCGCGCTGCAGACAATATTCTTCCGATAGTTGTATAAAATCCATCGGTGTTTTCATCATTCTGTTACGGCATTCAGTAAAGTCATACTTTTTCATTATATGATGCACTATGTAGCCTGCAAAATA
The DNA here is from genome assembly GCF_001652005.2 of Ceratina calcarata. Lineage (NCBI taxonomy): Eukaryota > Metazoa > Arthropoda > Insecta > Hymenoptera > Apidae > Ceratina > Ceratina calcarata. The sequence goes on along the minus strand of NW_017176794.1, from coordinate 14,577 downwards.
ATTTATTGATGTCTTCTCATAGCATGACGCATCTTCACTACTCTCTGCAGCATTTGAATTATCTTCTTCTTTTCTTGTCATAAAGATGTAGTGCGCATTGCACTGCTCCATCATCTGCGTTTTGTTCCTTGATGCAATCATAATGTGCACCAGAATCTAGTGTAGTGTTCACTTCTTCGCTTATTAAAACATTCGTTTGATCCTCTTTTTCGTCGGTATTGGTTTTTTCACCGATTTTGATCAATTTTGACCACAAAATGTGTCGCAAGTTCAAGCGCACCATACGTGCAGTTGGATTTAAGTTGAATCCTCCTCGTTGCCGCAATTTGGAGAATAGATGTTCCACAGAATCTTGGTTTGTTAAACCAATTGCGTATTGGAACGTGTCCATCCCGTCTTCTATTGTAATTTGTTGGAAGATCCGTAAAAATGCACGCAATGTCATGGTCAGTCCCTTGAAGCAAGGAGCACGCTTCATATTACTTTCAAGTTCATACACATTTGCATGCGCATTATATGGCCTTAGGCTCCACTTTTCCAACCATTCCGCAAATTCACGTATTGCATTGCAAACAGTCATATCTTTTGCAGATAGAACTTTCGTCGTACTATCATTCCCTAAATGATAGCAATTGCAGTAGTTTGTTAGTGTGTCCATTCTTCTCATGAAATCTGCTGAATTTTGCCACGTGAAACTGCTGTTCATCAATCCGCTGGGATCGCGTCCTGCTATTTCCACAGCTGCAGCAAATCTCCTTCCGAACATTTGAAATGCACGCTTCACATTCATTGATTGGAATGCATTCGGATATAGGTGAATCCTACTTATATGCGGCAACAGTCTTGACGAGTTCATTGTGCAGTCGTAATTCCAAGTGTCTACTATATCGTTGAATGAAATTACGTTCTCAGCGCCAACGTAAATATTTTTGTGCGTCCTTAATTGTGCCACTAGACGTTTAATTAGGTGAGGAAAATCGTATGTGGCGTAATATATCCTGTCTTCGTAAACGAAGGTTGGATCTCCTTCCGTCACACCTAATTGTCTGTACACTTTTTGATTTGCTGTACATTGATCACATGTTACAGCTTTCACTAACGCTCCGCATTCTCTTAAGCATGTCAGGCACATTTTTAACAATGACATGATGTCGTCCGATTTCATTCCTCTCTGCTACTACATTAGTCAAAATAAACCCGACGTTAGTTCGTCCTTGACTCACGCTGTAGCAAATGATGATCTGGCAGCGCTGTACGCGCGAACAATTGCAGCACACCATAATATACGTTAAGAAACGTGAATACTTCAGAGTGAACATGGAAAGTGAAAATAAACGAAAAAGATTCTTTTGGAAAGGAAAGCTAGTGACGGAGAAAGTGTATAAAAACAGACACCGACTACAGAAATTGGGTAAAACCATCAGACATGTGTACGGGACAAAAAGTAGACCTAATCTACAAAACGATCCGAACATCGATTTCATCGAGGGACGCAGAGTTGTGCACATTACAACGCTTGGAGAGCAGTTGATTTTGAAAAGTGTAACTCTATTTTGTCATTGATGGATACTGTCGAAAAAAAGCGCTATGGATTGGCGTCAGAATTGCTTATTAAATGTAGAAAGTGCAATGGAAAATTCATTGTACGCACAGACAAACATCACACATCAAAACAATATAAGCATTACGATACCAACACAAAAGCTGTCATTGGTGAGTTGTATTAACAAATTATGATACAAAAATATAACTTTTTATTTATAATAATTATACCTTTACAAGAACTTTAAACGGAGGTATGGGAAATACACATTTAAATAAGTTGCTGCCTGCGCTAAACATTCCTCATATGAATTGGAGTACATTTAAAGTACATGAGAAAGAAGTTGGAGCTGTCGTTGAAGAAATGGTTCAGAATAGTTGTAAGAAATATAGAGAGACAGCAGATCATAAAGAATATTGAACAAATAAAACAGTTGTTGTAAGTTATACAGGGTGTCCCAGAAAAAGTGTTAGAGCCGACGAGAGGTGATTCAATAAGTGTTTCTGACCAACAATTTCCTTTGCCAGAATGCAAAATGAGACGTTTTTACCAAAGGAAATTGTTGTTCAGAACACCTCTAGAATTACCCCTTGTTATGTTATATAAATTATATGGTTAATTATTACTATGAATACCGAAAACTAAATAAAAATGCTAAAATTTTGTTTGAAATGTTTTGATTCTTTCTTTCAGACCTGATCCGTTAAAAAATAATTTTATCTTTCCTGACATATCCTACCCTAATGCCACTATCAGCTTTGAAAATAAAGTACGTGTAACTGCTTCTTTCGACGTGGCTTGGATAACTAGAGGCACAGGAAGATCTTATGACAGCTTGTCTGGAACTGCGGCACTTATAGGTTTTTTTCAAAAAAAAGTAATAGCATACACTATATTAAACAGAAAACGTAAGAAGTGTGACTTCGGACATTCGGCTACAAATCACGATTGTAGATGAAATTTTATGGGAAGTGCTAAAGGCTATGGAACCAGAGGCAGCAATTCGATTAACAAATAATAATAATATTCTGACGGAAGCTAATATTCAAATAGGAGTTATTGTCGCAGATAACGATAGCAGTGCTATTTGTGCTATACGAAATGTGAATTATTTTGAGGTAGTTAAACACGCTGACAAAAACCACACAAGCAAAGATGTAACTAACGAATTATACAAAATTAACAAAACTTATAAGGAATTAACAGGTACAGCAATAAAATATTTACAAAAATGTTTTAACTACTGTGTAGCCTAAAATTAGGGGAACAGTATTGCCATGACTAGTGCGATAAGAAATATAACAAAATATTGCTTTAATAATCACAAGGATTGCGGCAGTTGGTGCAATTATAGTAACGATCCGACAGGATATAAGCATACAAATATTAAAGATGGATTCAAAAACGAAAATTTATTTGCTGCTTTGAAAAACTTATTTGATACATTAGCAAGTAAAGTAGACCGATTTGCTGCAGGTGTATCAAGTAACATTAACGAAAGTTTGAACGCAACAATAGTAAGTAAAGCACCTAAATCACGCATGTATGGCATGTCTTCAGCTGCATGTACAATAAACAAAAAATATGATGGAGAAGAATATAGTTTAAATTTCGCGAGAAAGCTACAATTATCTCCAGGACAATACACGCAAAAATATGCAATAACTAGTGAAACAAATCACAAAAATCGATATTTAAGATCACGTTCAAAATCTTACAAAAATCGACGATTATTCTTAAAAAAACGTAAATCCGAACTTTGGCACAACAAGGAATGTTTAGAAGGAACTACGTATGAGTCAAATATAGGTCTTCTTTAAAATTTATATGAACCGATTCCAATTAAATATATTACCATGCAGAATTTTGTAATTTTTGTTTTTATTGTTTAACTTTTGATTTGGAAACGGGAATGAAACCAACACAAAAAATTGACGAAAGAGCCAGTGCTGTAAATGGCTTAGTATATGGCTTAATTAACAATAGTTTGAAGTATCGTAGCAAAAATGTAACTACACTATCTTTGTTAGACGCATTACACGCATTTTATGAATTTTTATGCTTTCTAGGAGGAAAATGTATATTGACGGCACATAATTGTAAATTTGATTATCCTCGATTAATGCGTTCGATAAAACAAGTATTCATGATGAAACATTATAAGTCTGTAATTGTAGCATTTGCTGATACATTGCC
>NW_017176794.1:2944-7408 GCF_001652005.2 Ceratina calcarata | reverse complement strand
TACCTCATATGCAACTAGAAACAAAATGTTGCAGAATATTTCATATAAGGAAAATAAATTTGATGGAGTTAAATTTCTTTTAAATAATGGAACTAAAACTGTAACCAAAAATCGAAAAGTCTTACAAATAATTTGTGATTTTTTAGAACATGTAAAGGATATAAATTAAAGTTTTGATCGCGTGATTCTTATAGAGTTTCTCATGCCGAGCACGAATCTGGAAACAGAATTGCTCTATCACGAACCATTTTCGAAAAATTGTCGTTTTTGTAAAAATGCATGAATTTCGGGAGAAATGGGGTATTACAGGAAAAATAAGAGAGCGAGGAAGTTCATTTTTGAACCAAAAGATAGAGGAGATACCCTTGATGTTCCGCTACTTGATTTTACCGACGATGACGAACATGAGTCTGAGTGCTCAATCTGCTTGAGAGCTTGGGCCTTGTTACGCAGAAACGTTTCGAGATGTTCGTATCGTGGGTACTCCTTAGAGTCGCCCAGTGATAACTCCCAAACCTCACGAGTTTGTTTTGGCAGCCTCTTCGTGGTGCTGTGCACCAAGCAGCACTCCCAGATGTTGGTGACTCCCATCGATTTGAGTGTCTTCGTAACTTCCGATGAGGCGTCCAGCATCTGGTTGATTTCTGTAGATGTCCGTGCGAGTTCTATTGTTGATTTTGACCGTTTCTCCAATTAGGCCTGGATGAGTGATCTTGGGCTGTTGTACCGATCGCTCAAGCTATCCCACGCCAACCTGAATGAATCTCCCTTGAGTGGGAAAGACTCCACTACCTGCGCTGCCTCTTGCCGGACATTCGTCCTAAGGTAGTGAAGCCGTTGAATATCTGAAAGCCTTTCGTTGTTAATAATGAGAGATGCAAACAACTCTGAGAAAGCCGGCCAATCTAAAAAATCTCCTGAGAAGATTGGCAACGAAATGTCAGGGAGTGTAGACGCGCTGAGCGATGATTCGCCCCTAGAGTTCTAGAGCGAAATTTGTTGGCCCTCCAATGTGGCCTTGACGTCTGAGCTTTGGAGTTTAATTGTGGTCATAATAAATGCCTCTTGAGTGAATATGTCATCCTTGAAATAGTCATGGTCATAACATGATGCAGGCCATGACGATTCTACGACTGAGTGTTCTCTTAGGAACTCCTGATGGACCTCGTCCATCTGACCAAGAATGGCGTTGACCTTGGCCAAAGACTCCTCCTCCGCGGTCTTAGGAAGTCGGGTCCCAAATTGCATCAATACCGCGATATGGCTCAATTGAGTTCGATATTTAAAAAAATAGCTCAGATGACGGACCTGTAGGTGAGTTGGTCCGCGACCGCCGGCATTTCTTTTGAGTGGTGGGAGCAGCTAGATGCGATGTAGCTACGACTGTTGCGGGCTCCTCCTTGGGTGCCGGTGATACAGGCTTTGAGGAAACCTTCTCCTCAAGAGCTTTTTTGGAATTTTTCTCGCTCATGATTGTTCACAGACGGACACTGAGTAAAAATTACGACGAAAACTGAGTTTAAGTTACGGCGAGAACTGAGAAAACACTGTCCGATTTGAAATTGTCCGAGTTGCAGAGATTTGATTGTCACAGAAAACTAGATTGTCACTTAGAGTTATTCACACGCGAGTTGTTCAATAGAGCTGTCCGACGCGAGCACAAAATGGCCGCTTAGAGTGTTCAAGATGGCCAAGCCACGTGGCAACCGACTTCGAGGTGATTTCCGCGCACAACTGCACTTCAATTCTTATCGCGATCCGGCTCGAAGGACCAAATAATGTTTGAGTTGTGCCGAGTTGGATTGCTGATTTTCGGATAGGATGTTGTGAGTTCGCGAAAAAGTAATTGAGCACGTTGTGATGTTTAAAGCGCGTTTAATATATAAAAAAAATATCACCTTTACCGAAGTCGGTCGCTTAAATACAATGTTGAAACACGGGTCTCAGAGTTTAACCGGAGTTTTACAAAACATGATTGATTCACGTGATTGTTCAAATGATGATCACGATGTTATTGATCGTAACCGTTACCCCAAGAGTGTAATTTGATCCAACCGAGATTCACAGGAACTCGGCCCGTGAAATTATATTAATCACACGGAATATTATTTTGATTGTCCCAAAGCGACGATTCAAAGAGTGAGAGTAACAAAATCGCGAGTACAAGAGATTTTAGAGTGAAGCCGAACACGTCTGCACTGATTGGCACCTCAACGAACAGTCAGGATCGTTGGCCGTGATAAATGGCTGATCCTTCTTCCTGCGCAATCAATATTAGTAGCGCGTAGTGCGCATTGACGTGGTCCATCGTAATTGGTGCGATCGATCCTCGCATCGATCGCAACGATTCTAGAGATTTCCTTGGAGTGCGCCTTTACCCTAGAGTTTTCATGGGAGTGTACCTTTGGCTTTATACCCTGAAGGCACTTTCTCAAACACTAAGATAACTAAATTGCTGTCTTTTATAGGGTTCTCTCTACTGTCATAGAAATCTTCCAACGTAGTCTTGCTTTCAATATCATTTATATCCAATAAAATTGTCCAATTTTTTTAAATTATCAATATCACCGCCTGACACAGTCTTTCTTGGTTCATTAAGAATCCAAAGATAAAATCCTTTGGTCTCTATTGGAATATGGGATTAAATACAGTGAATACTCAATTAAATTTGTATAAAACAGTTTTATTTAAAGACTCGGAAGAAATACTCAATGATCTTTTCACCTCGATGCTCTGCTCGAGACTGACTAAAACTGCAACGGAAAAAACGTTGCTTAGATCACAAACAAAGAAACGCAACGGTCTGGGCCTGGAAATGTTTATGACCCCGACTCTTAAGAGTCGGGTTGCAGCCAGATGCCCATTGACTAATGTCTCAAAATCTAGCCTGCGTTGGTGGTCTACAATATTTTCAAACACAAAGATTATTTTTGCTTATTTCTTAATAATAAAATTCCAACAGTCTCTGTCTCCTTATCAAAGAACTTTTTATATATTTTTCAAACATTTTTTTTCGTCCTTCGTGTGAGCTTCGTCGTCGTGAATCGCTGATCGTGACACTTATATTCGTGTATGATGTAAGCTTTTTATATTTTTTATAATATTCAGTACTGTTCTTCTTTGTTGTATCCATAATCGATCCTAAAGATATGTACACGCAGATTAGTATTCAGGGTGTCCCAGCTAACTCTGGCATCTCACATATCTCTCTCTTGTTTTTCATGATAGAAAAAATGTTAGAAGAAAAAGTTATTGTATCCGATGGGTACATATTCTGATTGGTAAAAAATTTTGCTCAAGGTCATTTTTTTCGAGATTACAAGGTCATCGGTGTTTTTTTTAAATGGAACCATATATTTTTGTTATCATACGATGATAGCTGAGGGCAAGGCGAGTTCATTGACCTATGACACTACGACCTTCAAACGACCTTGAGTGTGGAAATTTCATAAAAGATTGCAAATTTATTATTAGGTGTTCAAAATGATGTCCATTAACTTGGACATGCACGTGTGACTTGCAACGTGTACTAACTTTATGTTTTTGTTTTTAACTTCGTCCTTAATAAAGTGGTACTTTCTATTAATGTGTTTTGTTCTACTATTAATTTTGTCCTTATTAATCCAATCGATAGCTGCTTTGCTGTCCGTTTTTAGATCTATTGGCGGTCTTACAGTGCTTCTATCGTCTAAAAGATTGCATACCAATTCTTGCACCCATTTTATTTCTTGTGCTCCTTCACAAATTGCCATAAGTTCCACCTCACAAGTAGAAAGCGCTACTAGATTTTGTTTCTTGCTTTTCCAACTGATTACATTTTCACCACTTTTTGCTACGTATCCACTATACGATTTTGCATCTGCGGTAGTATTTCAGCTAGCGTCGGTGCTTACATTCAAATTTCCACTTGCTCTGCTGTAGAAGTGTCAGGCTTCAGCACATTGACCTACTGAAATTCTTTTAGGAGCATGTGAACTTAAAGACGAACGACTAATTTCAACTCTAATTCTATTCCCATTTTTTATGCTTTACCTACTGCGTAATTTATAAAGTTGTTAGTTATCTCATTGAAGATGTTGCATTTATTGAGCGAATGTAACTAACGATTAATTGCTTTGTTTTCTGTAATATTTAAACAATTTCTTAGTTGCTGTAAAGTTGCTGTAAAATGTAAGTTTTGTTTTAATCCTATGTTTTCGTCACGAGCGTGGCATACGAGCCGCGGCAACGCACGAGGCGGTTATCGCGCTCCTGCCCGCCTTGTATACGAGCGCTCTGATTGGTTCTGGTTTTTTGTTAATAATTCGTCAACCGCGCCTCGGACAACTTTTTTGCAAAGGAAAAAGTTGTTTAAAATCACCATGGCTCCTCCCCAGTTCAAGGCCTAACACTAGTTCTGGGACACCCTGTATATGAACATGGTCGAATCGACCATCTGGTGCTGTAAAATGAACAGGATTACAT
>NW_017176794.1:0-1621 GCF_001652005.2 Ceratina calcarata | reverse complement strand
TTATAAATAATTTTATATTATTATACAAATGTATAATAGTTCTTTCATTACCTTGTAACACGATATTTAAGACATACAAATGGTCAACTACGTCCGAAACGAAAGCTAATTTATATGTCCAATTTTCATCTTCTAACTCCGGTACAGAAAAATTTGTTGCCTCCATTTTGAGGACTATTTTTATGTCCTCCCGCATTGTAAAAAGGTGATCCAATAATTTGGTCCGGCTTAGCTAACGTACATCGGTATGTAAGGGCAATTCAACAAACGGCATATCTACACTTTTTAGAAATGTCTGCCTCCTTCTCAAAGAATTCATCCTTATACAATTAGTGACTTTTACAGCCACTGCGACAACATCTTGCACATTAATTTTTTTGCACATAAATGCTCTTGATGTATGCCGCAATGAATTTTTGTAATGTCTGCATTTAATCCTAAACCTGTAAGTTTATTTTGGAGGCGGCCCATGAAACCTTAATATTTATCGACCATTGACGGCGCATCATCCGTGGTCACGGCAACTAATTTCGACCAAGTAAGATTAATAGCATCTATTGTGCCCTCAATAGCAGAGAAAATGTTGCCTGTGGCCGTATCATGTAAAGCGCAGAAATCAAATAACTCCTCTATGATTATCAATTTCGCGTCCACACCTCTGATAAAAATTGCCAGTTGGGAAATTCCTTGGATATCCGTGGATTCATCCAAGGAAATAGAAAAGTTCATTAAATTTCTGCATTTTGAAAAGTTATGTGTTGGACATTTTGGCCCACCTTCTGAATTCGTCGCGTTATCGACTGTCTTGATAACTGGACCTTTCGTAACAACTCCGCTTCCTCTGGACACATTCCTTTTGAGATGATTGAGAATATATTTTTAATTAACTCTCCATCCGAAAAGAAGCGACCACTTTTCGCAACTTCCAATGTAATCAAATAGCTGCTCCTCAGCGCTCTTCTCTCCAGCTGGAAATAAGATTTTTCCATAAATAATGGGTATTAATATATGTATAATAATAAAGTGTAGCAAATGATAGCAAATGAAGTATGAACATGGGGCCAACATGAATTTTTTCAACAAATAAATTCAAGGTGACGGGTGACCATTATGATAGTCTGCGTGTTAAACACGTACTGACTGTCACAAAATGATTAATATTCACAATATACAGGGTAAGTCTCCTAACATGACGACCTCAAATAACTCGTAAGGTGTTCGTCGTACGAACAAATGTTTCAAACAAAAGTTGCATGGTATCCAAAGGGACATACAGTGCTCGAGTCTGTTTTTTATTACCTTTCTTTTTTATTGAGATATTACAGTCACCTTCAGTTTTTTAAATGGAATGTCTAACATTTTTGTTCAAATTCGGACAAATCATCAAATTTGCCGTAAAAAAGGACTACTTTTGTTAATAACTCGACAACCACGCCTCGGACAACTTTTTTGCAAAGGAAAAAGTTGTTTAAAATCACCATGGCTCCTGCCCATTTCAAGGCCTAACACTAGTTCTGGGACACCCTGTATATGAACATGGTCGAATCGACCATCTGGTGCTGTAAAATGAACAGGATTACATTTTACATGACGTGATATTTTTGACTGTTGACAGTCGTTG
>NW_017176793.1:488-727 GCF_001652005.2 Ceratina calcarata | reverse complement strand
CACTGTATAGTATGGTACACTGTATAGTATGGTACACTGTATAGTATGGTACACTAACTAACTTTTTTAAAAAATACTTTCCTCCTACCAAATTCTTAATTATTCAGATTAAATATGGGAGATTATTTAATCTGAATAATTTTAAATTGAATTTTTAAATCTTTTTTAAAAAATACTTTCCTCCTATCAAATTCTTAATTATTCAGATTAAATATGGGAGATTATTTAATCTAAATAAT
>NW_017176793.1:0-240 GCF_001652005.2 Ceratina calcarata | reverse complement strand
AAATTTATTTTAGTCAATTTACTATGAAAAAATTTTGAATATATTTTTTTTTTCCTTATTTTATGACGCTATTCGCACATTTTTGATATTAGTGAATATTTTATACTTAATTTTAATATGAAATTTTAATTCAAAGTTATTAAAACAACTTTTTAAAAAAACATAAATTTATTTCTAATCAATTTACTATGAAAAAATTTTAAATATACTTATTATTTATTTTATAACATTATTTTTATA
>NW_017176792.1:0-914 GCF_001652005.2 Ceratina calcarata | reverse complement strand
GACGTGTCGAATCAGACAGTATCGCTTGAGCCTGTAACTGGGTCCAGGCTCGCGTCTTCGATTTCCCTTTGACTCTCCTCGAATACTAATTTCGGTATTTTTATGCACCATTTCGGCTGAATTATGCCCAACCTATCTTCGTTAACTCTCCGTAGAGACTGTCGCCTTCTTTTCTTTGGCGTCTGATCGGGCTGTTTCTGATTTTTATGCAGCTTAATTTCTTCTTCTGTTAGTCTGTGCAACATAATCCTACATTCGCGAGTATTGACAGTCGTAGGCTGTACGATCTTGACCAAATCAGTGAACGCGTTGCCCGTGCTGTTATCCTCGTTAACGAAGTGCATCTCCCAGTTGCCCAACTCCTTGTTTTTGCCTATTTTAATCTTGATCTGTCCGACGATCGGTAAAGTCGTCTGTTCGTCGAATTGCTTCGGTTCCATCGTCCTCGCTTTTATTACCNTCTTCCAACATCAGTTGCTCGATTCTCTCGCTTCTCGATAAATCCCCTTTCGACCTCGCATCTTCATCTACGAGATTGTATCGGTCTATTTGTGTTTTAAGAATCTAAAGAATCGCCTGAATTTCATCTTCCTGGCTCTCACCCGTCGTATTCGTAGTCATGTTCATCGCACGGTCGCTGGTTCTGGCTGAAATGTCTGGAACGCTGGATGACCGCGTGTTACGCTACTGACTATCGTCCAGGTTGAGCACCAGCATCCAGGAGATTCTTCGGTGAGTCCAGTTAACGTGAACTGTTAAAGTGAATTTTTAGAGCATATACTACATGGAAGAAACTAGTGATCGTGAAGAGAGTGATCGGCAAATGAGCAGCCATATTGTTTCAAAAGCGGAAGGGCGACTCTTGGCGGTTAAATTTAAACACATTTGGAATCCTTTGCTTGAAGAAATTGTAC
>NW_017176791.1:0-913 GCF_001652005.2 Ceratina calcarata | reverse complement strand
CATTTACTACATGTACATACATATGTATATATCATTATAATTTAATATAGTACATGTGTGTATATATTATAGTACATATATAATATTTATATATATATTAATTTTGAAGTTTTTATTCACAGTATACTTTTATAGATCTGTAAGATCGTTAAAATCGCAATCAAACTTGAAATTCTCACTCGAACTGGCGAAGCGTCGATGGGTGCGACGTAATGAGAAGGCTGGCGCAGACAGAAGGATGAGGGAAAGAAAAGAATGGGCATAAGTGCAATTCTTCTGGTGATGAGCCGATCGAGAAGGGGAGAAAACGAACGGACCCCGAGTAGTCGTCTATTTGGCCACTCCGGGAAAGTTTTCCAATGCATTGCAAAGGACACTTTATTATTCCGTAGCCGTGACGCCTTTCGAAGGATCCATTTTCAAACAGTTGATTCCACCGCTGCTTCTTTATCCCTTTTCATCGGCCATCGCGTCTCCGCCTTCCTCTTCGATTCGAATACCCCTCTCCCCCATCACTGACTCGTCTCGGCTAACGAGATACATCGATTCAATTCAAGAATGAACTTTCTTGGAGGAGATTCGTCAGGCGTGATTAAAGCGGAGAATTACAGGTGAAGGGTAGGTGGGCACGCGATAAGAAAATTTAATTCTTCATTAAGCACCGCTGTTTCTTCCCCGGACAGTTAATTATCGCCCGTTCGGAATAATTGGGTTGCCTGAATGGGTTATAACTTATAACGAGACGTATTCGATAGAATATCTGTCGAAGTTGATCAGAGTTGAGTTGTAACGAGGGAAGTGCCGGTAACAGCTCCGGCTTACAGTTATCGTTTTGGACGAGAATAGAATCATGATAAACAGTGATGTTTTTCAAGGTTCATAACTATTTTTTAATCTTTGAAAATTATAATAG
>NW_017176790.1:0-913 GCF_001652005.2 Ceratina calcarata | reverse complement strand
CTCCTGGACCGTGCTGAACAAAATCTCTATGTCTGACCACTCGTACATAAGTTTCTAATATGCACCTTCCGTTAGTACCCGGACAACGATCGCTTCGTTTCCTCGCTGGAACTGTAAATCGTTTAATTCCGATATATGCGAAGCAGCTATCACCACAATTAGTTGGAGCAAGTCTGAAAGGCTTAAATCTATTAGGAACGCAATCGCTGATATTAACGCCGCACTCACTCAGGTAGCAAACTCTTCAATGAAAAAAGCACCTCGGGTATTTAAACTCCCCCCTCAGAACTGGTGGAACAACGAAATAAGTTCCCTACGCAAATCCTGTCTTAGAGCACGCAGATCATGGCAGCGCTTAAAAAAGAAAACGAATATTCCGCTATCTGCAATTGCTTCCAGCGAAGGCATATACAGAGCTTACAAGAAGAAATTAAAAGCTTCAATAAGAAAGTCCAAAAACGAACAATGGAAGAAGTTACTAATCCAGCTAAACGACGACCCTTGGGGACGTCCGTATAGGTGGGCCATGAGAGAAGATTCCTCTTCCTCGCTACCTGTCGCCGAAAATCTTGACCCAGTGACCTTAAATCTTGTCCTTGATGGCCTTTTTCCCAACCAATCTTCATCTAACCTTGCGATACAGCACTCGTCTTGGGATCCGAACTATGCGGTAACCCACGAGGAGATTAGGTCAGTGACCCACTGAATGATGAGGAAAGCCACTGCCCCTGGGCCGTCTGGAGTCCCGTACTTCATCGTGGCATGATTTGTCGACAGCCAAATACACGCGATAAGCTCCCTATTTACCAATTGCCTTGCCAACGGCTCTTTTCCCGTGTGCTGGAAAAAGGCAAAACTCGTTCTCTTACATAAACCTAGTAAGCCTCCAGGTGTTCCTATGACCATCCTATAG
>NW_017176789.1:0-913 GCF_001652005.2 Ceratina calcarata | reverse complement strand
TTCAATGACAATTCTTAATACTAATGTATGCGTTGTCCGCACGTATTGGTCACGGTGATCAAGCTTTTGACTTTGTCTCAAGGTCCCAAAATCGAGCACCCTACAACCTACACAGAAGAGTCACTCGAACCGCAGCGACCACGCGGCGAGAGTTCGTTGCACCCTGCGTGCGTCGCGTCTCGCCCTTTAAATTCCACGCCGAGCGCGTCTCCCCTCGTTCTCTCGAACACCCCCGCTTCTCGGTTGGGTGCGGTGGTTCTAGTGGCACTTCCGATCCGAAAAATCCTGCGCCACCTCCTACCGGATCATCTGGCTCCGCGAGTTTCTTCTTTCGAGCCACTCGAACACTCGTTTTAGGCGCCGCGTTGTGGATTCAATTAATTCTGCGGCTCGTTAGTCGCTTTTTGATCGAGCGCGCAATGCTACGGGGAACACGGTCGTAATTTTGGCCCGCGGCATCGCACCAGAAGCTTATATGCACATATATACACTCGAAATATGAGATATTTTTCTTTCTGCCAATTATTATATTTTTGATCATTTTATATTTTATCGGATAAAAATATTTTGAAATAGTGCCGGACATATTTTTATTACATGAGAGAATTAGAAAACAAATTGGATATTTGAATTTGTTATTCAGATTTCAATGCAAAAACCGACAAGATTAAAGAATTCTTGTTTTTTGGTGAAACCATTACATCAAAATTGATTAAACGTTTTATAATGATATAACTTCTTACACGACTTATTATTCAATTTCTTATAATTCTCAATAGTAATGATTACTAATTTGGGATACTCGTCAGATTTTGTTTTATGTACATCCTCTACTCTTCCTCGCGTTCGTCATTTTTGGTATCGTTCAAACGGAGACTCGAACGAGATAGGGAGTTTGAGAAACAGCAGGCAC
>NW_017176788.1:0-913 GCF_001652005.2 Ceratina calcarata | reverse complement strand
GAACGAGCAGCTAGTCTGAGGATTCCTAAAATGAAGGATTACAATTTTATTATTATTACAAAATTAAATATAAATTATTTACAATATAATTTGTACAATTTTATAAAATAGTCGATGTTTTATTTTAACTTACGAGCATTTCTCTAATCGTAGGGTCTGTGTATGCTCGCCGGTGTTTATTATGTACTTCCATATACCGGAAGCTGCTCTGGCTAGCTGGGGTCGGGCGTATTTTATCACCGATGGACAAGTGAAACCCTCCTCGACGTTCTCAAATGGCGAACTCACATCAGAACGTCTAAAAATGATTCAATGAAGTCAGTCAAAATTGAATATATATTCTTGTCACGAAAGTCCATATCTGTGCTAGAATGGACCAGAGATATGGACTCTCGTGACAGGAACTATAAAGTGACTTTCAAGATTCTAGAGAAATCTTTTTTCTTTCTCAATTATAGGAGAAAGACAACAAGATTTTATAGGGAATTTGGGCATTTTGGGTCCAAAAGGCCTCATCTTCTGATGGTAAGGAATCATTTGGTGCCACAATTTCTATTATTTCACAGAAAATGATAGAAATATAGTGAAACGTAGTAGAAATTGTTACATTAATTGAATGATTTCATGTATACTTGTTATGATTGTTACATAAATTAGATAGAATCTCACCTCCTAATCTCGTTGCTCTCATATCGATTCTCATACTTATTCTCCAGTGGCAACGAGATAGGTAGACTCTCTCCAGACTCATCGAAATCCTGAGACTTATAATCAGCCAACAGAGCAGCCACCATCTCTTTATTGCTCCTCAAACTCCTAGTAATTGCCTCGCTGAAAAAAAAAGTTTCACCCAATTAAATCTAATGAAGAAATCATAATAACAGTTGAATTAATTCTAAACGAGAAGAAGAAG
>NW_017176787.1:0-913 GCF_001652005.2 Ceratina calcarata | reverse complement strand
GACATCTCGGCCTCTCCTTGTAAGTCAGAGTGGTTACATAGAGTAACCGACTCACAGGTCGTAAATACGACCACGTTTGATGAGAATTATTTGGGATTGACCGAATCCCTCATTCGCGAACGCGCTGTGACACCGTTCATGACCCGAACTGCACCGATTTCTCGAGACGACTGACTAAAAATTATATGTTGATAGCCCGAGAATACCCGCACGAGAGAGGATAAAGTTTAAACAAAATACTTGCCATGAAAGGCGATGGAAAACCGTTGAGTTATTTACGACCCGCCGTGTTTACGTTAAGACCGATACGAGAAGACACTTGTTAGGGCGAGCTAGGTATAAGAGCGTAGTATACATATGTATGTATAAGTACGATTTATGACGTATGCGAGAATTCGGGAATTAGAGGATTCGAGAGCGACGAGTGAGACAGAACCCGACTGGCCCTCGAGCCGTACAGTGGTGTAAGGAGATTGCTCTTACTAGAAGTTATTTGTATTCCTCTCATCTACCCAAGTATAAATTAATCGCATGTCCTGCTACCTAAGGACATAACAACACTAATAGACAACGACCCTATCCTGACTCGTATTTCGAGGCGTAGGGCTATTCACGGTGATCTACGGCCCGAACCACTTGAGACGAAAAAATCCTTCGGTCGCGGTCAAATTGTTACTTCCGCAATCGAACACGAGGAATACTTAATCTTTATTTCACGTGTGCAACATTTCAGAGACCAAGAGCGTCAGCGACGTTAAATTCCGATGAGCGTTCACAAGATGAGAAGGCAAGGGTGCGACCGAGGCAGGACCGACATGTCCAGCTATAGAAGACATATTTTCAACGGCGATTGCAGCATTTAATACAGTATATCTATTTATTCCATTACGATACCATGATTAAAACAGTGCAC
>NW_017176786.1:0-915 GCF_001652005.2 Ceratina calcarata | reverse complement strand
CCTTTCGTTTATATGCTAATTTATAGGCGAACCCGTCCAGCTCTTTCAGCAATCGTTGCCAGAATTTAATTCCAAAGGCCGAGCATGTTAATGAGTCTGATAAAATACGACTCGAAACTGTCTAAACTTTGTCATGATTTAAACCAGACATGTAAATAAGAACGTTCAAATTCTGATTTATGCAAATAAGAACTCAATTATATTGATCTGTATTACAAAGATCAAGAAGATGTTCATACCTTCATTAATTTAATTATCATTTGTTTTAAAAAAAGAAAAATTAAATCATCATAATTGGATAACATATTTAAAGTGCAAAATGAATATCATGTCACAAACTGACCTGTACATGTATACATATATGTAGATCGTAGAAATATTTAACTGATATGTAAATACGTGCAGAATCATAACTCTTCGTTGTAAGCGCAAACGGGTGCACTCTAAGTATTGTACACAGTGGTACACGTACAAAACCGAGAGAATACACGACATAATGGATGCTGACGTTATTTCGAGGTCGGGTTGCGTGGCTGTCGCCTGCCTCGGATGCCAAGAGACATTTCTCCCTGGGGAGTGATCAGAAACTAATATTCAATAATGTCACAGCCAAGCTACTTTGTCGCATCTTGATGAAGCACTGCGAGATACGACGCGATACATCTAATCACGCGTCGCGGCGACAATCGATGGGTTCAAAATGCAAATGCGAAGAATCTCTCCCCATCCCCGAAACGTACAGAGTAACTTATTAAGAACCAGTATTTTAAATAAACAATTATTTATTTGTATTTTTTTATTATAAAATAATTGAAAATTTCAGTACTGATTAAGTGAATACATTCGTGTATTTTACCAAATCAAAATTTATTCTCAAAGGCCTTGGAGTAAAATAATCTATAAATTAATTTCAAG
>NW_017176785.1:0-915 GCF_001652005.2 Ceratina calcarata | reverse complement strand
AAATCCTGGTTTGTTTCAAATTCGGACGATGACTATAAAATTGAATAAATGTTGCGAATATTCAATTTCTACATTATTTATGACTAGACTGCAGATTTTATGCATTTATAATAAAACTGGATATGCAAAAAAGATAAATACTGCATGTAATTTATAAAATGGAAACATTAGAGTCCACATTGGAATATTTAAATGATAAATGAAACCATTATTTAAAACAGATTTTTTAATCTGCAATTAGAAATATTTTATTTTGCATAAATATCCGCGAGTCTACTCATGACGTTTAATATTACGACCACAGACTTATGATAATTTCCCACCGATGAAACTCGCAGACTAGGGTAACAATTCCTCTTTTGTTAACACGCCTAACGCTCTCGCGACCAACGCTCTGCTAACAGTAGCAGCTGTGTCCTCGATGATCGGGCTCGCGATGTCCAGGACCAACCGTGGGTTCGAATTGAAGAACGTAGCTGCCGCGTCAGCTGAAACGAATCGAATAGAACGGAATGTTGAGAGAGAAAGCCTGACGCGGATAGAAAGTCGATAAAACATTTCCAGACAATAATAGATCTCAGCTTTTTGGATCGATGAAAAGGAACTGAGAGACATTGGAAATGTTACATCGACAGGATTCGTCATTTCTGATATCAGTGATTTTTAGTGAATAAATGAATTTCCTTAATTAGAAAAAATGAAGAATGAAGCAGGAAAAAATACGTACCAGCCACGGTGTGACTAGGAGGAGCCTTCAATCTGATGTTCCCATCGCCAACACGAATTTTCGTTACCAGTTTATCGATGTCGATCCTTCCAATGCCATTTTTGTCAGTGACCTCTTTTCCTTGAGCATTCACTAGTACCTCCGTATTGGCTATAAGAATAAATCAATTTATAATCTCATTCTTATCA
>NW_017176784.1:11456-27206 GCF_001652005.2 Ceratina calcarata | reverse complement strand
TAATTATAAAATACTGATCTTTAAACAATGATATATAATATAATGTAAGCAAAAGGGCTAATGTTAAAAGAAGTACCAAAGCTATTACATTTTTACTGTTAACAGTGACTCTGGACAATACCTGAGTTGTAAGCTACGACGACTCGTAGAGAAGTTCTCCGTGGGTCCGTCCCCACAAAAACGGCTGTTTTCAGCACTCTCACGCGCCGTACACGTGATCGACAAGTAACTTTCTCGGAGCTTTTCCCAGGGAAAATCAGGCTTTCTGTTGTTGCTTTAATGAGGTCTTGGGCTCCTGACATCTGGTACTTAGCACTCCGCGTTCTAGGTAGAGGTAAAAGGTCGGAAACGCAGTCGAGGAATCCATGCCTTTATTTATGTTTCCTTACAATAACTTAATGAAAATACATATAGTGTGTTCGAGCAACGGACATTAAATTGAAATCAGCGACCGCGTTGTCTCTCTCACTCCACTTGGAGCGACGCTCCCCGATGAAGGAGGCGAAGGGGTGGGGAGACTCCGAATATTTATAAGCCACGGCTGTTGATCGTTATCGATTGTCACTGTCACATCTGTCTTCGTACCTAGTGAGATTGCGAATAATCTACTTCGCTTTCGGACTGCATTATCTCGTTTTATCTTGTAACGTAATCGCGGTGTAAAATAATTTCGGTGTAATAGTGGACTTATTGTAAATACATTTTTGTTGGTGTCAAACTGTTTCGTGACATTGCATTCTTTAAATTCGTCTTCTCGCGGTCGGTTAAGGACGACTTGTCGAAGTGATTCGGCATTTCACGCATTTCGCAGTGAACTTTCCAACTTGATGCATCGCTGTGCATTAAGCGAAATTAACTCAAAAACAGTGGGTGTATAAAGTATCCGTACACTTTGAAATTGTCGTTTATTAACTATTTTTTCTGTAAACAATGAATATGTACATATTCTGAGAAGTCTATAGGATAGATATAGTGCAAAAAATAATTAATTTCTTGATTATCTTGTGAATGTAATAAGGAAAAACAAAAAATCGACTGAAATACTCCAGTAAAAAGTATTCGTCCACTCCTTAATTCGATCTGATTCGATCGAAAAAACGTATTATTATTACGTAATTACGGAAATACGTAAATTATTAATTAATATTTGGTTGGATGGCCTTTCGCCTCTATAACTGCTGCAGTTCTTCTCGGCATTGAATTCACTAAATTTGAGGTCACGTGATGTGAGGTCTTGTTCCATTCTCCCTTCAGTGCATTTATTCTACCGGGTGGAATATCCATTAGGTTGATCCGAAAGGTTGAACTTACTTTCATCTGTGAAGATCACTTTATTCCAGTACTCTACTGGTGTCCATATGCGCCAATGCTTTCTGAAGCATACGATCTTCGCGTCATATTTCCCCAAGTCTATCGTGTCATGCGAGCACCCGATGAGGTAGTGATTCAGAGTTACTGACATTGAGTTCTTTGATCACTCACATTCATTCTGTTTATCTCATCTGTCAACTCCCGGCACGCACTGCGAAAATTAGTACCATTATTTCTATACATCACCGAATCGCTATACAGGGTGTTCCGTAAAGGGTGTAAGAGCCGAAAATGGCAGATTGGGAGGGTGTTTCTGAACAACAATTTCCTTTGGCAAAATGTGAAATGAGGCTTGGTTACCGAGTTATTAACAAAAATCACGGACCAATTAGAGCATTCGGCTGGCGCGAGCTCCGCCTCGAGAGCGTTGGTTACGACGTGACGGCTCGATTTCTCACGCGTGAACAAACGCTTCGCTCCGCACGAAGCGTTTGAGGAAAATAACGAATAATAAAATACATAAATGAGAAAGGAAATTGTTGTTTCTTTATTATGAATAACAATTAATTCGCTTAATCGTTATTCATGTGGAATGGATAGGAAAAAGAGGACTCCGTAAAATGAATGAGGAATTAAAAAGGTGGCAGGAAACATTAAATTAAAAAAAGTTTAAAGATCAATACGCATTGGACTTACCCATTTATCCGCAAGTGCACCTGCTGACAATGGGCCACGGTCAATGGGTCAGCGTACCGATGGGACCCTTGCCGTTCGCAGGTATACCAGCTGATCCTCCGCACAGGTGTAAGAAGTTTCACTGCACGGTCACTTTTATTGTTCAATTCCTTACGAACAATACGCGATCATTGTCACTGTTTAACGCGCACTTCGATTTTGTTTCACACACATTCCTTACGAACAATACGCGATCACTGTCACTGTTTAACGCGCACTCGGATTTTCTTTTACACACGATCGCGAAACATTCCCGATCACTGACATTGTTTAACGAGCACTTCGATTTACTTTTACACACGATCGCGAAACATTCCCGATCACTGACATTGTTTAACGAGCACTTCGATTTACTTTTACACACGATCGCGAAACTTGAAACACTTGGGAGGGGAGGAGACGGGAAGATTGTTCCTAGTTTTATTAATTGGTGGCTCCGAAAGGAGCCGTTTGTTATGTGGCCCTGAAAAGGACCGTTTGTTTATGTGGCCCTGAAAAGGGCCGTTTGTTTTTCATAAGTAGGGCTCGACGTGGCCCCCGTTGGCGTCGATACACGCCCTTGCTCTCTTCTTCACATTGCGCTGGACGCGACGCAACATGGTTTGGTCAATCGTTTGGACTGCGGCTGAGATTTTGGCAATCATCTCATCCTTCGATTGGACGGGGGTCCGGTATACGAGGTTCTGTAACAATTAACAGGTACAATTTGTGCACATTTAGTTATACATTGTTAAGTTTGACAAACAATTAGCTTACCTTGATGTGGCCCCAAAAGAAAAAATCCAGCGGATTCAAGTCAGGTGACCGTGGAGGCCACGGGACAGGACCGCCGCGGCCAATCCACCTGTCCCGGAAGGTTTCATTTAAGTGTGCGCGGACACTTGCGGCATAATGGGGTGGTGCCCCATCCTGTTGGAAGTGTAAGTTCATCCGGGTCTCGAGTGGAATTTCTTCCAAGAGACCCGGAAGAACCTCCCGCAGGAAAGTTTCATAAGTTGGGCCGTCTAATCTGTCGGGCAGAATGTACGGCCCAATTACGAATTGGCCGCAAATGCCGGCCCACACATTTACCGACCAGCGATCTTGTGCGCCGTGTCCACGCATCGCATGGGGATTCTCGTCAGCCCAGACATGCGAATTATGGGCATTAAAGCATCCTTCTCGCGTGAAAAGCGCTTCGTCTGTCCATAAAACGCATGGTAAGAAAGACGGATCCCCATGGATCTTCTCCAACAGCCACCTGCAATAAGTGACCCGCTGGATATCGTCCCCCGGTACCATTATGTGCACCTTTTGATACTTGTAAGGGTGCATGTCGTGCGCTTTTAAGATGCGATGAATGGTTGTCGTGCTGATTCTGAAACAAAAAAAAGAAATGGTTCATTAATAATCGAGCGTTTATGCCACATGTTGTGGAACGTACAATTGTCACACGTTTGAAGTAAAGTTCAACTTACCCCGTTTCGCGGCTGACCTCTCTTATGCTGGCAGTGCCATCCGCTTCGAATTGTTCGACGACCCGGTCAGACGCAGCCGTGGAAAGTCGGCTGCATCGTCCCGAATTATTGAAATTCGGTCGTGCCGAGCCCGTCGTAAAAAACCGCGATGCCAACCGCCGAAACGATTGGGCACACGGCGCACTTCGATTCGGATGACACTCGTGGTATCGGCGGGCGGCCACGTCCGCATTGCCATCGCACTGCGCGTACGTCCAGAACATGTCGTAGTATTGTGCGTTCGAGACGTTGCTGTCCATGGTTACTTGGAACTGAATGATTTTTTTTTCCCAACTTCCCTTCGGAAAACTCTTTTCCCACTCCATGGTAAAAATCCGTTGGAAAAATGCAATTGGGCTTGTCCTTCGAAGAAATGGGACGTTATTGTACTTAAAAATTACCCACGTGTTAAACACTCGGCTACTCCGCGGCTTGCAGTCACCAGAAATTGCACTGTCCTTTTTCCGTACACGATTCCTAACCGCCATAAAATCGTACGGAAAACCCTTCGCCAGGTAATCGTCTTGTAAGTTCCTCAAAAAAGACGTGCCAGGAACAAAAGGTGCCTGCTTGAACGCAGTGATAGAGTTGCCATTAGTCCGTACCATTAATGCCAGATGCGGTGCACATCCCTGAGTCGTACCTCAAGCATTTGGTGCCTTGGAAAAAACAGTGCACTGTTTTTTCAAACAACTCGGCGGGCACTGCACCAGGCCCTCGCGGGCAATTCGGTACACTTATTACTAATACTAATTTACCGACTTACTACTACTATTTCGTCGAACGAGAAGATTACGTATGTAACACGCATATGAAGCACTTTATAGCATATGAGCAATTATTTTTAAATGTTTGAGAACTTTTCAGATGGATAAAATTCATATTATTGACAAGAATACTGTATAGTTTATAAATGTGTGCTGTTCTCCGATTTTTTCCGTTGTATCAATTGCTTTACATTTGGAGCGAACATTTCGCATGAGTGAACTATTAATGAACATTTAGTGTAGTAATTACTTGGTAAATTTCTAATAACAGATTTCGTTCTTTTCATTACAGAAAACAATTGTTCACAAGAGTAAGTCGAACAGAACATACATAAAATTTTTGCGGCAGTTGTGTGTAGTTGCGGATATTGAACTCGAGGTAACGCCTTATCAAAATTTAATAAAATGACAGTACAGCTTATTTCCGTACTGAAATTTTAAAACCCTATTGCATCTTAAATCTATTAATTCCATTCGCAAATATGGGGATACAGTTTCACAATTAATTGAAAATGGAGAAGATATGAGATCAAAATTATTTTCCATAGGTAAGATGTCGCTAAGTCGATTTGTAAATTCGTTGTGAAAGTCACGAAGTACGGTCGGATAATATTCATAACTGTTGTTAGTACATCTTGATCCTAATTTAGGGAATTGAGCTGTATTACCGGATTGCAAATCTTTTTCCCAAAGATCTAATTTCCATGATGTTACCTCGGACATCAATTTGCGAGAGTTAAACAAAACACCGATTGGATAAACCAGAGAAACCGTCTTTGTAATGAATTTTGGAAGGGATGTAGTCGATTCATATTGTTGGTCAAAAACTTAGAATTAGAAGGTTCTTAGTCAACGCCTCCTAATTAACGGTTAGTCACCTCCAGGTACCGAGGGAGTAACTTCATGACGTCAAGGGAAACTTTCCTTTCAAAAAACGTAACCGAAGACAATGCAGTAAAACAATTTTCAAACCTCGACGAGAGGCTATTCTTCAGACAAGACATGTTTTAGCCCCAGTAATGGCTTTTACCTTTTTTTACAGTACAGTAGGTTAGTTTTCTCATTCAATAGCTCCGTACCAGTTATAAGCGGCTTGCCTCCGGGGTACGTTTTATAACAGCAATTGGCAAACATAACGGTACTCCAACCTTCGAGGGTCTTGGATGCAAGAACTCTAGTGTAGCCGAAATTCGAAGAGGTTGTTATTGTTACAGTTCAATTCAATTATGAAACTATTGAGAAGGGAATACGTGAAAATATAAATACTAAGCTGGTTTACGATACGGACAATTTTTATATTGTTTAACGGCATTTCGCTTTCTTTCATTTAATACAGGGTTATGTTTAATTGTACATAGAAAATCTTCTTGCCACGACCGTAACTGTAATAAAATTTATGATACGTCCTGATATGAAAATAACAAGTAAAACTAAATTTTTTATAAACTTAGGTTCTTAAAATCGCATCTTATGTATGTTTTGAGCAGTTATATATAAAATTCGTTGATTTCATATACTAAGTTTCCGTACAGACTTTCTGTGCAATAGTGTTTCATGGGCGTCTGGCTTATCTTATCAGGATCACGAGGGCCGGTCTCTCACTCTGCAGTACTGACTGCCCGCGAGATTGCCCGCAGACAACCGAGGCTGCCCTTGCCGGCCAGAACGTATGAGAAGCTCTGCCCTACAGCATATACTAAACGCATATAAAAGCCGGAAACTTCGGAGGGCCCCAATGTTAGTTAGCCGAGAATCGGTAGCTCGAGGATAATCATATCCTTATGCTGTATACTAAAAGCATGTAAAAGCCGGAGACTTCGGAGGGCCCCAGTGATAGCCGAGAATCGGTAGTTCGAAGTCTCAAAGTACGGGTCAGACCCCCCGCTGTTCACTTACACATAGACGAAAAGGTCGATTTTATAGCCCCTACGATAAAATTCTCGGGATTTTTTGGCGAAAATATTTTCGGAAAAAATGCATGCGATCTTTTCTGCCCGACCTCCTTTCTGCTTGCAAATAGCAAGTGTAATTGTTATTTTTTTAACTCGTGTTCACTTTATTCGTTTTATTAAGCGTAACGATAACTATTAATTAAGAAATAATTAAGATACTCATTTCATCATGGATTGTTATAGGCAATGGTTTTGTTATTTGTCATTTGCAATAATATGAGAGGAACGTGTATGTGAAAATTTTCATCATTTCATGTTCAACATATGAATTCTCGCAACTACAGTTGCTGATCCTTCTTGTTTTTTTACTTTTGATAGTAAATGATCGACAATTATTTTAGAATAGTAGTAGTAATAAGCAGGTAATAGGATTAGCATGTATAGGGATTGTCTCTTTTTATAATACACGAAGTGTCCGGGGTAACAGTGGAGAATCATTCATTTTTGAACTTAGGGTGTAGACAAAATTTTTCATACATAATTTACATGATTGAAAGATTTTTGTTGGAGACGAACCATTATGAAAATACAGCTTTCAGCCGCTTCGAAGATGGCCCTGATTGTGGCGGTGGATCTTGTCCACTCGTTGAAGCTAACTGGCTCAACTGGTCCTGGCTCCTTATGGTGGTCCTTGATGTCTTCAATGATACCTCTTCTCTTTTCTTCCGGAAACATCGACAATGTCCGTAATGTCGGAAATAGGAATATTGCCATTTTCTAATATTTGTGCAACACAAATTAGGTTAGTAGATGCATCCGTATCTTGTATTGCGCAATGCATTAGCAATTGGTAGTACCACAGACATACCAAGTGCAACGTAAGTGATTTCTCCGCTTGCAAAATGGTAATTGTTTCTTCGAAAGGCTTCAAAAACTGTATTAACTTTTCCGCCTCTTGTATGTTGTATCTTTCAATTCGATGAGGTTCGTGTACGTCTGCCAATATTTGGCGAATCTGTGGGAATTGTTCCACGAAAGATGAAAGTATTTTTATCTTTGAATTCCATCTCGCGTCCGTTTCTTGGTCAACAGTGTGTGGCAGACGAGTTACGTATCCCGTACGTTTCAAATATGCAACGATGTTTTTTGTTTGCTCCATTATTTCTGCGACCTCGCTCATACTGTCCGTGCCATCTTCCTTGAACGCGTGCTTCAACGCGCAATTAATTTTGCGCAATAAATTATATAGCTCCGGATAAGCACGTACTAGTTCTATAAGCTGCTCATCTTTCACGTGCTGAGACGTGATGCTTTGCTCGTTCTTGCCAAACTTTGACTGAGCGTGAGTTCGAAGCAAAGCCTTTCCGCATTCGTCCAGGTATACATTTTTATTGCACTAGAAAAGCTAAAAAAAATTTTTACCCGTGAATCTGCTGACAAGATGTGGCAATCTGGCCCCTCAATTATCAGGCATTTACATTTATATTTTCTTACACCTTTGCATTGTGACTGAATATTGTTCATTATTGAACTTGACAATACTTCTCCGCATTCGCTTAGGTACCTGTTTATGACCACAATTGCAAAGATAAAACACTCTATACTCCGTTCACCGAGAGTCCGGGACTGTGCACAGTTCAGTTTTCGCTCGTTCTGCGCATCTCAATGCTTTACCGTGTATACTGAACCGTGTGGGGGGGGGGGTTCGTTGCGACCGCCAACATCTTCCAAGCTGCGCGAAACGGTCCCACACTCTCGGTGAACAGAGTATAGGTAGGTACATGGTCACCAGATGTGCGAGGCTGACCCTTCGACTGGTGAGCGAGGTACAGCAGGTAATGAGGTACTGCAGTTACTTTCTTATACCTTTTGTTCAATAAATAAAAATATTGTACAATTCCTCAATTACACTTTTAATATATGTACATAGGTGAAATGCTGCAGTATGTAATAATAAAATAAAATATGAAACAAATTGTCAAAGAAATAACATTTCATCCAGGAATGAAAACCTAAGCTGTGGTATATTGAAATATTTTTCTCTTGGATGATTATCGTCTGAAATATGCTCGAGTATTAGGGTTTGCAAATGTTTTTTAAAACAGATTGTATTATATATGATTATTCCCTTAAAACACGTAACGTAAGATAACAACCGGATGTCAATCAGACTACACACGGCAGCAGTATACGTCTGCTGCCTCGAATGCTACCCGAAACATTATGCGAATTAGAGCACACAGCAACGACATGCGCCCGTTACTCAAGCGTTGAATCATAATATTGTAATATAAATACGACCCCAAAAGCCTCAGCAAGTTAGCCAGCCATTAAACGTCTGAGCTATTGTGCGCGTCTACTCTGTACTTCGCAAATAAATCGATTGTTCATAGTGGTGATCCCGATTGTTAACAATTATTTTAAATTTACGTACTTTACCTAGCAAAGTCATGTACTAACAGCGCGATGGGTCTGCTCGATAGAAGATCATACGCCTAATGCTGTCTACCGCGCTGGGTTTTGTCTGTGCGAACGAATCGGCGTTTTTATCCTATCTTCTTATCATCGTGTACTGCATTTAACGAGTTTGCTTCGAAAATTAGAAACGTCATCTTGTATATGTAAGCGCGAGGAAGGTTAAGGGTCGGGAAGCGAACAGTTGAGAAGGCACGAGAAGATAGAAACTGGATGCCCAGGACTTCGGAACTCGAACGCCATTGTTGGAGTCCGAACCACGACGCATCGCTTTTCCGGGGGAGAAAAATATTAAAAATAAGGACTTGAGTTCGAGAAAGTGCCAGAAAAGAACCAGGCACTTTTTGGACGGCCATCGAAAGAGTTGGATCGTGCTTTTTGCCTTTGCTACGCCTCGAAACCTAGGTTACGAATAAACGCAGTTTCCATCAGCCAATTTTTGTTATTTCTTACAGTCAGAAGTGGGATGTACCGTGTGTGAGTGCATTTGTGCAAACGAATAGAAGTTTTGACATATTGTGAGTGGTGTGAATTGCTAACGGATGATGTGAATTATGGGGCCTAAGAGTGCCAAGTCTCGTCGACACTCACGGGATAGTTCACGGGGCCGAACGCAGCAGCGCGAACGGTTTGGTGATCGAGCTCGTAAGGAGTATCGGCAGGGGTCGCGTAATCGTTCGCAAGACGATTCGCGTAATCGAAGGAGCGATCGTGGACGTGATCGATCGCGTGGACGGGGGCGAGAATCGTCGCATGCTGAGCGAGGAAGTCGTTCGCAAGAGCAGCATCGACGGTGTTCGCGAGTACGGCAACGCGATTGTTCGACAGATCGTGCAACGGTTCGCGAACAGGAAACGTCACGAGGCCGACGGTCGGATAGCCGGTCGCGATCACGAGAGAAGACGGAATCTCGTATAAGCTCGCATTATCGGCGAGAGTCTTCGTTAGACAGTTCGACAGAGGAGGATCTGCGCGCGACGTTCAAACGATTGAGACGCGAGTTGAGATGTGTGCAGTTGAGGCCGATCGGAGACGAGTTCGCGGTTTCGAAATTCGCTCCTTTACGGGACCACGCCGATGTTGAACAATGGGTGCGGCAAGTGGGCGGACTCGCGCGTCGTTATGTGTGGAGCGACGATCATATCTTAATAGTGATCGCGAAGATCTACAAGTGGTACGCGTGTAGGATATTCGACGAAGAAATGACGAAGGATCTGATGTCGAAATCCCTGTAGTCGGCACTTGTTCGGCAGTTCAAGCGTCCACTACCATTCGCGCGATTGTTAAAGGAAGCGGCAACCTATTCGGCTAATCCCGGCCAAAAATTGGGGGATCACTGTTTTGAGTAATTTTCAGAGTTACGGGCGTTGAAATTGGACATCCCGGATGCATTTTTAGAGGATGCAGTCATTAGTGGCATTAGGGACGAAAATGTCGAGCGTACGATTCCTTCAAACCGGTACGAGAATGTGTATGAGTTATATGCTATTATGAGTGAGAGGGGAGCGATGCCAGCCGCAGGGACTAGCAATAGAATGATCGCACCGCGCCAGGTAGCGACTAGCCGAGGGGCAAGGCACGCCCGGCAGTCCGCAGCAGATGCTACGACGTCGACGTCGGCCGACGAATCGAAGTAGGAGGAGATGCAACAATGATCCGCGGTAACCTGTTTCAATTGCGGAGAAACCGGGCATTACGCAGCTAGGTGCACCAGGACCGCTGCTATCTCTTTATTCGAAATTCCTTCGATTTAAAGTCTTTCCGACGTTGGTGGGTTAGGTAAAAGATGAATGTGACACACTCGATTGAGTCACTTAATCACTATTAGTTTATTGGCTCGTTGGGGAAAAAGCCGTGTTGGCATAAAAAACCCCAGTTGCGCGTATATACAGCGTCTCTTACGTTACTAAATCCGATACAATGGTTAACGCTTAATTTATGAAAAACGTTCACTCTATTCAACAAAACGTGTTGCAATTCACAATACAAAAGAAAGGTAGATACGATGTTGTCGCGTTAAGAGTCCACTAAAAAGTGCCTGGGCCCAAGCGGTTAAAAAAGTATATAGGTCCGCGCGGCCTTTGTTTCTGGATAGGCGTCAGTTCTTTCCGGATTTTTTCAGCAAGAACAGCCTAGGAGCATCTTGGTTCGGTCTTAACAAAGAAATTGACGCATCATTCCTGGACGCTCGATCTGAAGCGCAGCTTTCTCTTTGGTTTTTAGAATTCGTGTTTCATCGGCTGTTTGAACATATTGATGAGCACTTGGACCGACGCTGATTTCCATCATTTTGCTTTCATTTTTTGAACTGAATCACAATTTCTTCTGATCGCTAAGCCGTAATACAATGTTCATTTATTGTTGCGACGGATGAGACATGTCGCGCATCGGGGCAGTGTGAAGATGACCCGTAACGACGTGAAGCTGCCCCTGGCAACGAGCGGAAGCTAGGGCCTGGATTCTGGTTGCTATTAGGAAGCCGGCAACTATTTGAACGGCAAAAGAGCGCGAGACCTCGAACGTCTCGGACGTCTTATCGGTCCTTTTATGTTATGTGGTACAATAAAGTTGTGTTATCGTTCGGTTTTATAATTTCGTTGTATTTAATGGATCGTTCGCGATACACCACTCCCCGGCGCAACATTATCAATTGTTTTGAAAGTGAGTTTTCCTTTTCCAGAAAGACTTCTACTTTTTCTAGTTTGTCCAGCTTTTTTCCGATTTTTATTTCTGTCTCTACTGTTGTGTTTTTTACAAGATCACATAGCCGTTTGCTCATCTTTTCTTGAACCTGATCAACGCATTCTTTTTTATTTATTAAAGAGTCTTCGCCATATTGATGGGATTGAATTACACCGGTGTACGTTTTGCTATCACCGTTACCGATGTAATTTTTATACTTGACGTCATACTTTTCCTCAGATCGTTGAAACATTTCTTTTATTGCTTATACTTCCACGTTTCCCACAGGTCCAATGTGATTTGTTTCACATTCACCACGTTCCACGTGCTTGGCATGCTATTCTTCAAATTCCATTATATTTAATTTATTCTCCCAAATTTTACACGTTTGACAGTAACCACTTTTAATGCAAATGTCTATAACTTTTCCAGTGTAATATCCTATTATTGAAGAAATACCGTATAACGAAGAAAAACCTCACTTTTGCCAGGTGCCATAATCAGAAACAGTCACATTTCTAGTA
Source organism: Ceratina calcarata (assembly GCF_001652005.2). Classification (NCBI taxonomy): domain Eukaryota; kingdom Metazoa; phylum Arthropoda; class Insecta; order Hymenoptera; family Apidae; genus Ceratina; species Ceratina calcarata. Next base: position 15,324 of record NW_017176784.1, on the reverse strand, counting down.
TTTTGTTCTTTATTTTCATCGCATATTTCTTTTCTTTCCTATGCTGCAGCCGTAGAGTAAAATGTACTTGCTACGGTTTATATTTGCGCACACATTTTCGTGAAGTATGAATTATACAAACTAAATGATTGTGGAAAATTTGTCTAAAAAAATTGTGACATGTACATATGCGATTGCGAAAGATCATAATAAAGCAACATTCGTGTGTACGCGCGCGAAAATTGAGGTAGTACCTGAACGGGTGATTCAAGGGTTTTTGAAACAACGAACGCATACCTAGACAAAACATAGCTCCAACCTCCAACTAGCAGCAACACGTGGACAGCAGTAAGAATGGAAAGACAGAACATATTACATTTTTTATGCCTAGAAAGAGAGAGGCACAAGTGGTTAAATGTGTCCTTTTCTGGCAGCACGGGTAGGTGACAGAGATGCAACATATGAAATTGGAGATCCAAATGTATTGGGTTGTTTAATAAATTCCCGTGTTTTTTGTCTCTTATTTTTTTCCCGCAGTTTTGTGTTTTGCTAGGTCAAGTATATATACATACATTCGCAAGTCCTCTTCTTGCTCTACAAACTCGAAATTTGAAACGACTAACTATAACTTGAACTAACGAAACGTAAAATGTCGGGAAAAAAATAAAATACAAAAAACGGGGGAATTTATTATGCAATCTCATATAGTGTTATATTATAGGAATATATACNCATTATATTAACATAAAGAAATGTATATTTTACAGAACCATTAGTCGTCACAGGATGGGAAAATCAAGCGGAGCCGAGCATCGTGGACGGAAACAATGATAGGCCCATGGACGTGGATACTGGTAAGGGAAACTAAACATGTATACAGAGTGAGTTACCTAACGTTTGTATCTCAAATATCTTTGTTGTTTTTAAAGGTACGTCAAATGTTCAACAACGATATTTGAGGTACAAACGTTAGGTGACTCTACAGGGTGAACCACGAATCGTGATCAGTAGAGATTATTCTGTTACTAACTGTCTAATCGCAAATGTTTTCTCACGTTTAACATGGTTCCAAGAGAGCTTTCACGTGATTATAGCAAATTTTTTGTCAACTCTCTTGTTAAAAATTCGTATAAGTCGGAGGAGTCAGCATGAGATACATGCGTCTCCGCACGTAATGCATATGTACGGAAACTCAGTTCGGAGGAATTAGCGGTTAACTAATTCCTTGAGAAATTAAATAATTACGTGTACGCGAAAATTTTAAATAGAAAGGTCCGTTTGATCGATTATTATTGTCGTTCGGGGATTAAGAAATTGTTGATCCATTTCTCATACTCCCCGAGCGGTGAATCATACGGGCGTGTATACGCCCTGTGTACGAGTGCGAACGAGTCGCGTATAGGAAAAAAGAGAGAGCCGTGTATCGGCAATCATACGCGTACCGCGACTTATTATTACTCCTAACCGGTGCGTCTACCGAGGAACACGTANTTCGGCACGAGGAAACGAGTTGTTCTCTTCTCGTGTCGATAGAATTATACAGTCCACGCGAGGCGAAGACGAGTCGGTCGCACACGTCTGACGCCAATTAATTGCACGGGTATTCGTGCACCGCATAATTTGTACTCTTTCGACTTGTTTCCAGAAATTCGAACCAAGCTAACGCCGGTGTTGGCCACCGAGGACGTCGGGGTTAGACGGGCAGTCCCGTCTGGATTTTTCAATTTATTTATTTTAATAAACGGTTGTGGGTTTCGAAGGGAAACTTTTCGAGTCATTATTTAAGAATTCCCGATTCTCTCATTCCGGCTCCCAGATAGGGCAACCATCCCTAACAGGGACATTGTTTTAACTAACAATGGTTTCCCTCAGATTCAAACAAGTATAGATAATACAGGAAAAAAAGTCACAATTGTAATGCCACCGTTTTTGGAAAAAAAAAAGAGTTTGCATAGGAGGAAAATGAAAACACTTACACTATTGCAAAGGTTCGGATATACGTTGAAAAAATTATGCAGTGTTTTAGAATTTACCGTATTTTAAATAAAATACCGGAAAATCTATTTGAATGTATAGACAATATTGTACAAGTGTGTTGTGTACTGATAAATTTGTAACCACCAATAATTTTAGATGTAAAATGAAAAAAATTATACGTACAAATAATGACACGCTTATGTTTGTAATCGTAAATATGGAATGTGTAATAATTTTATACTGATGAAGGAGTTATTTATTCATCATCACTTTGTAAGTTTCAATAAGCAGAACAAAAATCCAATGTGTTAGGGATAAGTGGCCCTAACAAGGAGTCCGGAGAAGAAACGGGTAATGTAATAATTGACACAAGGTTTTTTCAACAAAAAGAACCCCAATTTATTTAAGCGAAACCCTACACCCTTAAACTTATAAAAATTGACGAAATAAGACAAGAACAAGAAGGATCCTGACGGCGATCCGGCCCTGGTCCTTCGGTCTGGTCTTCAGCTGCTCTCTTTAATCTCTGTAATAAAGAAAGATTTTCAAACACGAGTACTCGTGCTGCTAACGAACTACCTGCGAGTTGATACCGCTCGCAGATGCTTTAGTGGACTGTACTTTTCGGGAGCGAGATTCCTCGTGCCTCCCAGTCTTCGACCAGAGGATAGATTTTCCTATTCCTCGGTACGAATTGGAACGGGTTGAAATTCCCTGCCGAACGTGAAAACGCCACGCCCGACGCCGATCCCTTTTGTTCACGAAATGATCAGCTGCCCGAACGCTGAACTTCACTAGGAAGTATTCTCAGCGTTTGTTTAACGAACCTTAACGTCGACAAACCGTTGAAGAACGTGAGTGCGTCTGCGACGAACACGTCGTTCCAAACCGCAATTCCCTACCGGCTCTTACGAGTTCAAGGTAATCGCTTTCAAAATCCGAAAACCTCGGATCAGGAATGCGTTGTGGAGTTGGTCGTAAAGCAACTCCGTTTTAATGGGGACGATTCCGTCTCAGACAGAATCTTTTATCACCAAAAGGCAAAGAGATCCGTCTCTCCAAGAACCGCGATCTCGATAAAAGATTCCTAATCAGTTCGCAAGGAACGTAACACGTCCTGGCGCGAGGCGAGCACAGCGAATTCTACTGCACGCCAAAATTGGGATGGCCAATCCCTTTTAGTCGAACGTAACAGCGGACTGAAATTCAGGCTCGCTTTTCTCGCGTTAATTTGTTAAAGACAGAGAATACCTCTATCCCAAACAACTGCTAGCAGTTCTTTTTCAGTCGTCGTATAGAGTCGTCTCAAAGAACCTACCTCAAGGGACGACGTACTGAAAGTAGTCTTAAGGATCTCGATGCGAAAAGGAACGCTCTCTTCACTGGACGATTAAGGTATGAAGAATTCGTCCGCAGTCGGAATCGTGAAACTACGACTTCTCCCCACTGCAAGGCGAATCTATTAGTCCATCTTGCTTCGATACCGAAATTCTCTCGCTTGGTTTTATATAACTGTTTAATAATTCTATCGTCCGATCGATTCCAATCGCGATAGATTCAAACCATAGAGATAATATAAATAGAGGAGGGAAGCCATAGGGATCTCTGTAAGTGGAAAGATCCTTCGAGAAGAAAGAGAGAAAGTATTTGTGGCACTATCTGTTCTTTTCTAATGGCGCATGCGCACTATTCAGTAGCAGCAGCAAGCAGCAGTGAGCAGCTTGATACTTTCTTTGTTGTTGGTTAATATTATAAGTTTAAACATGACGAGAACTTGTATAGTGTGCAAAAAAGAGCCCGTCCTTTATGATAACAGTCGACGTTTCCACAGGTAAGCTTGATTAAATTTTTATTTTATAAATACTCTTTCTTTTCTTCATTATGTATTTCATACCGTACACGAATAATTGCT
>NW_017176784.1:10324-11252 GCF_001652005.2 Ceratina calcarata | reverse complement strand
CTGTTTCCTGTGGTCCATATAAGACGTTCGTGAAGGAGCAGCCCCCGTATTCGCGTAGCTTCCGAATACGGGACGAGATTGAGACAGGGAATCCTGCAATTTCTGCTGCAGCTCATCCCTCAACGGGTCTCAGCCCGGCCGATAGGATTCGGTACCGTCTAGCGCTGGGACTTGAGGTCCTACAGAGGCCTCCACCCTTACAAAGTGCAACGAGGCGGTGAGTCAGAGCAGCAGAACACCGTGCGTCGAGAAATCAACGCCTACGATTCCGGTCACTGTTCGGAGTAGTTCGAAAGAGCGAAGCGGAGTGCGGTTAGCCTCCGAATATTACAGTCCACTAAAGCACGCTGTTGAGTTGATTCAGCGTGCGGCTCGAATATTGTCGTGAGCCCGTATTTATTGAATTGTGTTTTACAGCAATCGAGGCAGACGACGGGAAAGGTCCCTTAGCCGAGAAAGGGAGGAGCGGGGACGACGCCGACGTTGCTAAGGAGGAACCTTAAGCTCGGAGGAAAGGAGGCACCGCTGCAAACACCACCGGAAGGAACAAATTCCCGGCAACCAGACAGGTCGGGAGCCTCCATAAGGACGAGTGCTGTACTTGAGTAAAAATAAATCAGGTTCCTTTTACTATTATAAATAGCTGATCAGTTTCTTTAAGATTAACACCCGTTCTCCCGGCCGAACCGCGTTAGGGCCACCTATCCCTAACATAACCCACGCGTAATCTTCGTAATAAATCCCGAATTTCTAACGCAATGTAACAAAAAGAAACTAAATTTTTTTATTTATTTATTGTAGTGAGGCGTTAGCCTAATACAATCTTTGGTTATATAATTGCATTTCTGTTCCACTTATGTGGCTTAAGTTACATGCTTATAGTTTTATACGTACAATAATTATGTTTGTTAGGGATGGTGCCTTAACG
>NW_017176784.1:4161-10188 GCF_001652005.2 Ceratina calcarata | reverse complement strand
GTGTGTAAAAGTGCTGTTACGAATGTTCTATTCGTAGCAGCGAAGAATCAATGGTAACACACGAGCAGAGAACAGCTCTGTACCTCGTGACTTGCTCGAGTATTTCGACCGATTCCTCGGGAAAACTCGAAATGTTGTATGCACTCCGAATATCGTCCTCGGTTGCACTTGGATGTTGCAGAACTAAACTGCAGTGAGCCTTGCGACGGACACGTTGTACCACGTGGCGCACCAAGTGTTGTGTATTCACAGATGGACAAGATGCATGCCCAGTATGAAAGTATGATAGTAATAACTCTCACTTGTAGTTTCACCTTAAAGTATTTATTTACAGTCAGCTCTTAGCTATGATGCTTATATTACAACGTTCGCGTTAGAAGTGAAGTTTCCTAGCGGAACATGAATGTACATTTTTCGTTCGGTAGAAAGGGAAAATCAAGCGGCTAAAACATTTCATTGGTTGACGGAGCGGTTTGTCACGTGGTCCAGTTGGGGGTAACACGGTACCTGGTGGAAGGGATTTTGTTAACAAAAAAATAAGTTTAAAAAAATGAAACGGAAGATGGTCCTCTAGGGTCATAAAAGATTGGATTCTAGGTAGTCGAAAATACGCTGGTTACAACCAGTCATAAATCCTGTTAAATCTTGAGCCGGGTGAGTACCTCATGCCTAAGTGCATGACATCCGTTAGGTACAAAAAATAACGGCCCAAGGACCGATGGCTGGACGTGATCGCACAAAGCTAATCTTAAGTTTTAGTTGTACTGAACACTATTTACAACGATTTTATGGTTTAGGACCTAACAAATGATGTATAGATATATTATAATTATACTAAAGAAGATTATACATAAAAGAATAACGCTTAATACATGGATGTGTATTGCGCAGCAACATGCCGGCCGCTTTGAACTATCTAGTTCAATTAATACATTGCTTTACTTAATATCTATGGGTAAAGGTGATAAGTTTTTAATTGATCGCTTATATTCGCCTGTAGTGGTCTTGACGGTTACTACTCGGATGATTCCGTCCGCTCCGGGATGAATCTTGGTGATGCGTGCCAGAGGCCAATGCATAGGAGGTGTATTGTCCTCTTTCATAATAACGAGGGTGTCGATATTGATGACGTCGGGTTGTCCGGTATGCCATTTTTTCTTTACAGTTTGCGTGTGCAGATACTCCTTATACCAGCGAGACCAGAAGTGTTGTCTCATCTGTTCACTTTTTTCCCAACACGCTAATCTGGTAGGTGCTATTTCGCGTAGGTCATGTTCAGGCATGCTTGTTAGAGGCTCGCCAATCAGGAAATGACCTGGGTTTAAAGCCTTTAGGTCGTTGGGATCTGAGGACAAGGGTAGGATGGGTCTCGAATTTAAGATGTCTTCTATTTCAACTAAATAGGTTAAAAAAGCTTCAATACTAAGCAATGTAGTTCCCACTACGCGAATTAGGTGATGTTTGCAAGATTTCACGGCCGCCTCCCATAGTCCTCCAAAAAGCGGAGATCGGGGCGGAATGAAATGCCAGTTAATATTCTGACTTGCTAATGTGGAGAAGATTATTTTCGATGGTTCGTCAGACATTATTAAATTGTGAAGCTCATCGATTTCTCTTTTAGCACCGACAAAGTTAGTAGCGTTATCAGAGTACAGGTCCGTAGCTTTACCTTTACGTGCAAAGAATCGTCTTACAGCTGCTAGAAAGGCTTGTGTAGACAGGTCCTCTACCATCTCTATATGAATGGCCTTGGTAGATAGGCACACGAATATAGCGACATAGATCTTAATTCTCTTACGATTACGTACACCTTTTTCCTTAATAACAAAAAGGTCCGCAAAAGTCGACTCCAGTTTTCAGAAAGGGACGTGAAAATTCGACGCGATCTTTGCGTAAATTTCCCATGATATATTGAAGCGTAATAGGCTTTGCTCTTCGACATTTCACGCATTTGTGCAAGATTTTCCTCACATATTGTCGACCATCAATTATCCAATATTATTCGCGGATAAGATTAAGCGTTGTTTGAACACCCGCGTGCATGTTTTGGATATAATTAAATCTGTTATATGGTGATTTTTCGGTAGCAATGCTTGATGTTTTTGTTCATAAAGAATATTAGAGTGTCTGATACGTCCGCCTACGCGTAAAATCTTGTCAACCTCGATAAAGGGAGAAAGTGATGATAAATTAGCAGTCAAGCTTTGATTTTTAGATAATGTGTGAATTTCTTTATAGAAACTCTCACCTTGCACCACTTGAATGATATGATCTAGTGATTTACGTATTTCGTATGCGGTGAGCAAACCCGTTTCTCTGTTTGTAGGGTTGCGACAATTGTTTGTGAATCTATAACAATAAGCTACGATACGCTTTAACTTAGTGAGAGATGAATAACGCTCGAAAATATCGTTTTTCTGTACGATTGCTGCAAAACTTGTTAAAGGTTTGATTTCTGGGATATCGATAAATTGCAATGTTGTTTTTGGCCACATGCTTTCGTTCAGTATTAACCAAGCGGGACCATTTTACCATAGCTGATGGTCGAGGAATTCATGTGGCGTTAGTCCACGAGAAATTAGATCCGCGGGATTACTTTCTGATGGTACGTGATGCCATTGCTCAGGCGAGCTACACCTTTGAATTTCGGCGACACGATTGCTAACAAAGGTTTTCAATTTATGGGGTGGTGTATTCAACCAATGTAGCGTTATCATAGAGTCCGACCAAAAAGTAGTCTTGATGAATTTTATATTACGTAAGGCTGCTTTGACTGTATCATGTAATTTAGTTAGTAAGAGCGCAGCGCATAATTCTAATCATGGCAGTGATATGGATTTTAAAGGGGCAACTTTCGATTTGGCGCATAAAAGTTGTACATGTATTTGACCATCAGAATTCGTAGATCTTATAAAAATACAAGCACCGTATGCCTTTTCGCTTGCATCAGAGAAACCATGAATCTCGACATTATGATAGAGGTCTATAGTAACTTTACGATTAACACTGAAATCGTGTATTAACGGTAAATCATTTTTATAATTTTGCCAAGCATTGCTTATATTGGCAGGGAGAACCTCGTCCCAATCGATTTTTAATTGCCATAGTTTTTGCATGAGTATTTTAGCTACTATGATTTCGGGTCCTAGCAGGCCCAACGGATCGAATAATCTAGCTATTTGTGACAGAATCGTTCGCTTAGTTATTTTCTCACTCTCTTCTTTGTTGTTAATTGTGTACATGATTCTATCGTGCTTGGGATTCCAAACTAGGCCTAATGTTCGGATTGTCTCCTCCAGATTCAAACTGACATGTTCATTTTTGTTGTCTTCTGATAAATCGTTAACGAGTTCTGGTACGTTAGATGCCCATTGTCGTAGACAAAAACCGCCTTTATTTGCGAGATTGATCAATTCGTTGCGTAATGTTTTAGTTTCAGCAAACGACTGTGACCCGGTAAGTAGATCGTCCATATAAAAATCGTTTTTAAATATGTAAGCGGCACGGGGAAAATTCTCAACCTCATCATCCGCTAGTTGTTGCAAAACGCGAGTAGCCAAAAACGAAGTTGGTGTAGTTCCGTATGTCACGGTGTTCAGTTTGTAGATTTTGATTGGTTCGTCCTTGTTTTTACGCCATACTATTTTGTGATATTTACGATCGTCTGGATGGATGAGAATTTGCCTATATATCTTAGCTATGTCCGCAGTCAGTACAAAAGAGTGTAAGCGAAAACGCAGGATTTATAGATAATAAATCGTATCACGGGTCCGGTCATTAGAACGTCATTGAGTGAAAGCTTACTAGAAGTTTTGCTAGAAGCGTTAAATACAACGCGTGTTTTTGTCGTTAAGCTAGTAAGTTTGAAAACCGCGTGATGATAATAAAAATCCGTTGGTATCGAAATGTTTTGATTCGGTCATATGCCCTAAGTTTTCATATTCATCCATAACTTGTGTATATTGTTGTTTCAAATCCGAACTTTTGTCAAAAGATCGTTCGAGAGAATAGAATTGTTTCAATGCCGTGTTACAAGAATCGCCTAATTTGTGTTTATTTTCGTTAAATGGTAAACTCACGATATATCTACCGGAATCTGATTCACGATTAGTGTTTTTCACGAAATGTTCTTCACAAGCCTGCTCCTCGCTTGACAAGTATTTCTCTCTTGGGAGCTCTTCAATTTCCCAGAATTTAGTTAAGTTATGGTTGAGCATCTCAATCGATGTGAACTTGCATATTAGCTTGTCGTTTGCAACATTCGTCGAAATTCTTCCGGCAATGATCCAACCGAAGACCGTATTTTGCATTATTGCACCGCGATCGTTTATTGTTCGTTGTCCAGGACGCAATAATTTGAGATAAATCTCGGTTCCGATTATACCGTCTACTGTGCTCGGATTACAGAAATCTGGATCCGCTAGTGGTTTGTCAATGTGTAACGATTCTCGCTTCGCATAGTATGCGGGAACAACATCAGGAAATCTGTCGCGAACAAGGAACTCTAATTCGTTGGAATAATCATGGACTCTAGATTTAAATTTGGCGTTTATCATATTCCTGTAATGCATGACAGTGTCGTTTATGCCAGACACAGACACGTTGACATCGTACCGAGGCAAGTTCAATTTGTTAGCTAAAATTTTCGTTATAAAATTTGCCTGAGAGCAAGAATCTAAAAGAACTCGAGCAGAGTGCGGGTTTCCGTCGCGATCTAAGAAATCTATTTGTGCTGTCGTTAAGAGAATTTGACTCGAATAACTAGAATATAAACACGCAATATTAGATTTTACACTGTTCGCTTGAGAATTAATTGATGTGTTGTTGGCTAAGTCCTTATGCAGCAAAGTATGATGGCGTTTATTACATCTTTTACAGCCCTTAGATTTGCAATCTTGTATTTCATGATTAGCGCGTAAGCAATTTAAGCATAACTTGTGCTCCTTCACTATTTTCTCGCGCTCATCCATGGTAGCATTGATGATTTTCTCGCAATTCTGAGTGTAATGATCCGATTTGCATAAACAGCAATAAGGTGATCTAACGTTTATTTGAGCTGCGTAAGATTTTTGAAATCACGATTTGTTTAGTGAAGTTGTAAAATGAGACGAGTTGTAGGATTTATCCGTTCTTTGCGGCTTAGTATCCTCTAAGATTCTTTGACGATTGTGTAAAAATTCGAGCAGATTTTCCATTGTGGGAATGGTATTATTGCAAAGAGTTTCCTTCCAGGAAGGTTCTGCCTCAAACTCGTTCGTTCTAGGTGGCGCCGATATCTCACACCCCTCCGCACTAAGTGGGAAACCATATCGTTCTGGAGGTTTGGTATTCCTACGTGGTCTAACTCTTCTTTCAGCGTTAAGTTCTTCCTTGTCTTTAGTATTTCCTTTGGGTCGGCCCCTTTTACAGTTACCCAAAACCGGTGGATCCCGCAAAATAATATCCGTGGTTGCTTCGTTGGAAACTACTTCTGGTTGTGGACTCTCATCCCTCCTTCGACGTCTCATCTTGCGATGGTGAAGACTTTTCCTCAATATTCGATCCATTCTCCACCTCCTCGTGAACACTCCTTTCGCTGTTGTTCATAACATCACGACTATTCACCGCCACTGAAGCCGATGGACTATCTATAGTTGATTCTCTAGGCAAAAATACTTTAGATTTGTCCGTGCGCTCCGCCTGGCGTGGCTTGATCTGATCGAAATGCCTTCTCCAAACCATTCCCGCATCAACTTTACATAAGTAGACTTTGTTGCCTTCAATGCCTACGATTACAGCCTCTACCCAGTCTTTCTTGTTAACTCGCCGGTAATCGCGCGCATAAACTTTATCTCCTACGCTAAAATGACGCGTTTCTTTACCTCTATGGTATTTGACAATGTTATCCCTAGCTCTACTGGTCTGATCATTTGGTCTTAACATGTCTAATCTAGTACGCACACGTCTATTCAACATCAATGTTGCTGGTGATTCGCCAGTACTGGAATGTATTGCATTCCTATAGCTTAATAAATATCTACTTAATAG
>NW_017176784.1:0-3488 GCF_001652005.2 Ceratina calcarata | reverse complement strand
CCAGTAACTGGGCATTTCGGAGTTGCGTCCAACTCGGGTTCATAGGTCAAGTGTAGACTGAATCCACCGTCTTAGGCCACCTCTAAGTTTGAATTAGAAACGGCTGACGGCTTGGGCAGCACGTTGCGTTAAACGCACTGCTGCAGTTCGTCATCCTCGAGGCCGGCCTGGTGCGGTAAGTTACATCGCGCCCTATAGGGTCAGGTCTCGAAGCTCGTTGCTACGAGCTTCCACCAGTTACGCGGTGTGGAGAGACGAACGTTGAGCGTGATTCTGTTCCGTTTCACGGCAAGGAACTTGCTGGAAAAGCCGCTGCACTTATCGAGAAAAGAATACAGTCCACTGCGCAGAGTTCTGCCCAGAAGCGGCAACTCTTTCCGCACGAGCTTGAAGTGCGACGAAATACTCATTAATTCGCATTTGCAACATTACAGAAATACCGAACGTCGAAGACGTTAAGGAGTTCAACCAGAGGACACAAGGACGAACACGGACGGCGCCTCCTAATCCGACGACGGACGGGACGTTACATTCCCCGGTTATTCCGGACTCCAGGCCCGACGTCCGACGTGTCCAGGGACCTTCATTCGTTCTTAAATAAACGGCATTAGCAGTGAAAATCAGTGTCCGGTTTATTTCGCGTTCGTACCTCGATTCCGGACCCGTTAGGGGCCACCTATCCCCTAACAAAAGTCAAGTCTGCTGACGTCTTATGTACAATACCATTACGCTTACAAAAATTTTCAAAATCAAACGATACAAATTGCCTACCATTATCGCTTACAATAACTTTCGGAATACCGAAACGAGCGAAGACTTCTCTTAACTTATCTAAAACGTGCTTACTATCAATAAAATTTAACATAAATACTTCTATCTACTTACTAAATGCATCAATGAGAATAAGACAATTTTGTCCTCGAATAGGACCAAAGAGATCAATGTGCACTCTCTCGAAGTTTTCTCTCGCTTGTGGCCACAGGCTTAACATCGACTTTTTGGGATCAGGCGCCGCTAGATTGCATGCTCTGCAACCTTTAACAAATTTTTCTATGTCGCCATCCAAACCTGGCCACCAACAAACTGATCTGGCTAAACTTTTCATCTTAACAATACCTAAATGGGTACTGTGAAGTTCATCTAAAATGCGCACTCTTAATTTGGTGGGTACTATTACGCGATAGCCCCACATCACGACTCCATCTTCTGATGTCAGTTCGTCTTTCCTCAAATGATACGATTTCAAATATTCATCTTTAGCTGTCAGTTTATTTCCCCATCCTTTGCTAATACGATCGAAAACTCTACTTAAAATTGGATTACGCCTAGTTTCAATTTTTATTCTGCCTGCATCCACAGCCAAAGCTGCTTGCTCATAAATAAACTTTAAGTAATTACCGGAATCGCTAAAATTATATTTTTCCCCCACTGGTAATCTAGATAAACAGTCGGGCCTTCCGTTCTCTTCACCTTTAACATATTTGACGACGTAATCGAAATTTGACAAATAAACCGTCCAACGCTGCAATCTACCAGCCGCAAACACTGGAAAACCTTTCTTTTCTCCAAAAATGGATAGTAAGGTCTTATGATCTGTTTCTAAAGTGAAATGTAATCCCATTAAATAACTTTCAAATTTCTTCATTCCGAAGAAAATTGCTAACGCTTCTCTATCAGTCGTAGAGTAATTCTTTTCACAATCTACCAGTACTCTTGATGCGAAAGCTATCGGACGTTCACTACTATCCGGAAAAATATGCGATAAAACTGCTCCTATGCCGTTTTCAGAAGCATCACACGACAATTTAATTGGTATTTTAGGTGAAAAATGCGTCAATACTTGCTCCGACGCTAAAACCTTCTTTGCTAAATTAAATGCTTCGTTACACCTTGTAGTCCATCTAAACTCATTGTCGTCTTTTAACAAATCATAAATAGGACGCAAAATAGAAGATAAATTAGGAGCAAAACGAATATAATAATTTGCTAATCCTGCGAACGCTCTAACTTGCTTCTTGTTAGCAGGCACAGGTGCTTCTAATATAGCTTGTACTTTACCGGGATCTTTCTTTAAACCTTCAGCGTTGATTATATGCCCTAAATACTTAACTTCGGAACTAAAAAATTCGCACTTCTCTTTATTAACTTTGAGTCCTGCTCTCAACAACCGACCAAGCACTTCTCTTAAATTTTCGATATGTTCTTCCCTAGTGCTGCCTGTTACAATTATATCATCTATAAAATTCATAGCTCCCTTGCAACCTTGTAATGTCTTTTCCACTTTTTGTTGAAAAATGGAAGCAGCAGGCTTAATTCCGAAGGGCATTCTATTAACTTTGAATATACCCTTATGGGTGCTCCATGCTAAAATTAACTTAGATTGCTCATCTAAAACCAACTGGTTGTAAGCTTGGGAAAGATCAAGTTTAGTGAATTCTTTTCCGCCTCTAAGTGCTGCAAAAAGTTCTTCAATCCGCGGTAACGGATATTTTACATCTTTCAAGAACGTATTTACCGTCGACTTATAGTCTGCACAGATTCTGATTTGCCCGTTTTTCTTTAATACAGGTACAAGAGGCGTACCCCATTCCGAATCTGTTACGGGTGCTATAATTNAGTGTTTATTTTATATAGATTTCCTGAAAAAAGTGATGTACGGCAAAAATGGATGTCGGCTATTGGAGTGACATCAATACCGAAATACGCACGAATTTGTAGCGATCACTTTGAACCACACTCGTACCACCAAACTGATGGTTACACAACTATAAGAAGACTACTATCAAATGCAGTTCCTAAATGTACAGAAAGTAAACCCAGCACAAGAAGGATATTATCTAATATTTCAAATGAAGTTGTGTCAGGGAGCGAAGCCAATTCAACAGAGTTATATAGTAAATATTCCATTCAAAATATTGTTATAATGGACCACGATTATATGACCACGATTTCATGCACTGATGAGAACAGACCTTCAAATAATTTGGAGAATGATAATAAACAGCAATGTGGTGGTGATACCAAAGAGAAAGTGTCTGATTGTACACAAAGTTTATTAATAAGTGCAATACAAGAGCAGTCATGTGAAACAAGTGCGGTATTAGCGAGTTCAAGCAACAGTAGTGTCGGTAGTCAGAGTTTAAAAAAGTTTGTACTTACATTACTTACATGGGATTGTATGAAAAGAAAAATATATTGTGTTGTGTATCACATTTTCAGGAAGCGGTCTAATAACGATATTTCAAATGCAAATCCAAACAAGAAATTTTGTTTCACGGATGGAGTACAGCATGGTTATGTATCAAGAGCAGACTTTGTCTCAGATGAAGCATGGAACCGTTTTATAAAGTTAATGATGTACAAAAATCGTCAAATTTCTACTAGTCGTAGGAAATGCCTTAGGAACAAGAAGAAAATTTGTAGTTTTAAAAAACTTGTTAAAGTTTTAAAGAACAAACAAGCTACAACTGCAGCTGACTACTTGGAGG
>NW_017176783.1:34228-35930 GCF_001652005.2 Ceratina calcarata | reverse complement strand
TATACTAAGTTTTAGTCTTTCTAGTGTTAAAACCATTAATAGTATATCTGTCCTAACGCGATTTCCGAACACTAGTTGTCAGAAGTGAAATCACACCGTCTCGATTCTTAATTAAGTATTTACCCTTATTCAATATTGAAACCATAGCGGAAATCCGGAATAATCGAATTTGCATAAGCGATAAGCGTCGCGTCGGATGAGACGAGGGAACGGACTTTGATCGACGTTCCTATTAAACCTTTTCGAACAGGTTTCACCATTCTTCACTCGCCGTTCTTTCGTTGATACTTTAATCGGAGCGAATCCAAGAAATAGAGAGATATAATTATTGGTCATGAAATATGTAGCGTCTAAACAGGACGAGTGTAATTATCAATGATTAACAAGCTCCTTTCTACATCATTCGACGATAATATCTCGACAGTATCCTAAATTTTCGCAGAAATTTAACGTCAGCTCTTATCTGTCCAATTAGAAAATGTTCCGTCGAAAATGATTTCACTAGGCTATTAATTTTATATTTAATTTCTTTTAAATTTCTTTTCATTATCGATGATAAAAAATGCAATAATAATTGTGTGTGTGTACTTTTTTACTCATTGTCAGTACAGTGCATCCTGTATACCATATAAATATTGAATGGTTTTTTTTTAACACCCTGTATATGAGTGGCAGAATTATAGATCGATAGTTCTCTTATATGCAACAAACGTTTTGTATTGATAAAATCTAGTAATAAATTTATGCCTCGTTTTAACACCAGATTTCCTATGTCGTCCAACGATCAATTAAAGAACTGATTTCTAAGAAAAGTACGTCGTGAGAAAGATTGAATTATAAATTCACACGTCTATCAATCGATGCACTTGAAAACTGATGAACACTGCCAATTTCACATTCAAGAATCGTCGCCGAGACGACGTAATCGCCCCCGACTTCCGATTTCACGTCCAGTGCTATTGAAACGAATCTTCCTATCGACGGTAAACCAGGTCATTGCCTCTGCCACTGCAGCGTGGAATATCGATACAACTGCGCGTTAGATGCAATTTATAATCGAAACAGACGTTGAGAAACCTATCGCGACGCGGTGTCTTCGGCGATGACGGAGACCGCAGCGAGGAAATTGAATTAGACGCGGTCTCACCTGTTCGGCATAAGGTCGATCGTTCCCTCCGCGCTCTGACTCGTTTCACTCCGGGTCAAGTTTTCGAGGTCACGTGAAAGCACGACCCGCGGCCGATCGAACCTCGCGATGAATTATAAAAATTGTTTCATGTCATGCACATAGAGTTCTGTCTCTGTGCGAAATGAGTTTACAGTTGAGCCAATTGAGGGCTTGGGCGGGTTTGTAAGGAAACTTAACTCTTTCCGATTATCATCCAATATTACAAAAGTTGTAATTTTTCAATTAAACAGTAGGACAATAATTTATAATTGTATACAGAGTGTCCCAAATCTAGTGTAAGATATTGAAATGCGAGGTTTCTCACGTAATTTTAAACAACATTTTCCTTAGCGAAAAAGTTGTCCGAGGCATGGTTGAGGAGTTATTAACAAAAAACCCCGACCAATCAGAGCGCTCGGTTGGCGCGAGCTACGAATCAGGAACATTGACTCGGATCTGGACGTCCGACCTTTGACGTGTAAACAACTGCTCTGCTCAATACGAAGCGTTTTAAGAAAATGACGAATAATAAAC
>NW_017176783.1:27248-33410 GCF_001652005.2 Ceratina calcarata | reverse complement strand
TTTCTCGCTAAGGAAAATGTTGTTTAAAATTACGTCAGGAACCTCCCATTTCAATATCTTACACTAGTTTTGGGACACTCTGTATAATGTAGAATATTTAACGAGGTGCAATAAAATTATAATTATGAGAAGATTTGATTTGGTACCAAATAATTGAAAGGGATTAACTTTCTTTAGATAAATAATAAAAAAAGACTTAAGTATAGATGTCATTCATTCGTTTCCTGTCTCCATTCATAGAACATTCTGTCGAAGTTCGATCGTTTAAAACTGGGACACGCTTTGTAAATCAGTATCGATTCTGAGACATAATGGAAAAAGCACATTTGCGTATGTATGTACTTCCTTGTTTCATCTTCGAACATCGCTTTTGTCATCAGAATACTTAAAGAAGAAGAAACGTTTAACCTTTTTTAACATAAATCACCTGTGTCTTTTTTAAGTATGGTACAACGTCGAGACAGGATGTTTCTATATTTATGGTTGCAAATGGATTCAATTTAATTCAGCTTCCCGTCGTATTTAGAGAATCCCTTGACTCGATGGTATCAGCCTTTGTAATTAATGAGCTTATAAGTCTCGTAATAATTAATAAAATTCGTGGATTTATTTATCCGTTCAGTTTCCTTTGCCTCTATTTCCTTCATAGTTCGTAACCGTGAAATTGGCAAACGGGGAAATCGATTCGCAACCGTTTGACGACGGGAACCTGTTAATTGCAGCTCAGCCAGGCATAAGATCGGCTGCGATTAAATAACCGAGAAGGCTGTTCAAAGTTGTTGGAAAGCAGAAGATCTCGAATGGAATCCGCAACGAGCCTTGAAGCTCGCCGTTCCAAACGTCTCTCGAAATTTTACCCACGAGAAATTGAAAATTGAAGTTATACTCGTGGTCCCGAGAGTCTAAGACCGGGCACAGTTTTTGATCGTTCTGCGCATCTCATTGCTTTATCGTGTATTGGGAATTGACACAGGGTCGGGATCAATAGATATAGCTAACCATCATGGCGACGCGAAGCCAGGAATAATATAGGAAGTCCTGTCACTCGTCAGTCCTGAAATCGTGTCACTCTTCTGTCGTTAATATTAATGTCCTAGTACTGCAGAAGTTTCAAATTACTTTCTCATGGACAAACGATTATTCTTATTCTCGTATTAGTTTCTATTTTCTCGAGTCGCTTGCAACAATTTCGTGATTTCTTTAACAGGCGTTTGTCTTTTGCTTGAATAAACGGTTTGTGTGCTAAGCTCTGTGGTTTATGGATTGAAAGATTGAGAGGAGTGTTCGAAGACGCAGCATACGTGTAGTGAAGCGATTGAGCTGTGTTAAAAGATAATTGCAGAAACTTGGTTGCATAGTTCGTAGCAACTTTCGACGATATTTAGCGCTGCTTAATCGTTCCCGTTGCGTGCAGATGACTTTCTCTGCCGCTTGAAGGATTTCTCGAGTGAAATAAAAAAACCTTCTTTCTCTCATCCTCTGTTCGCATATACAAACGTTAATGCTTATTGAATGTTACTTCGATACAACTATTTCAATAAGCTGAACATGAATCTCGCCTTATGTCACTTTAATGTAAATGCCATTTATTAACTCGAGTGTGAAAGCCTCTAAACAAATTTAGAGGTTTAGGTGAAATTAGGGAATCACGTTCGTTACTTTTTTATATAGATAACAGTTTATGACGAATTTTGAGTTTCATTTCGATTTTATACTAATGTGAAGGTTTTAATTGCTATGATAAAATTTGAGTGTATAAAAAAAGAAATGAGGTGACTTCTATGGGGACGATGGTGTACAGCTATTTGCTCATTAATGATGTATTGTTTATGCAGTCAATCCCAAAAGTTTATGTACTTTAGAAAAACGCATTTCCTATAATTAAAAAGAAATCAGACGTCGGAAGAATAATGATTTTCGATGAAGAAAGTTTACTACTTAACTCCTAAGTTAACTACTAAGTTCAATTGGTTTATAAACAACAAAAATTGGTAGAATTTGTTATATTGTTTATGATTAAAAATGATAGATTGTTGATAGGCCGTGCGTCCGGATCCGAGCCAACGCTCCCGATTCGGAGTTCGCGCCAACCGAGCGCCCTGATTGGTCGGTGTTTTTTGTTAATAAGTCCTCAACCACACTCGGACAACTTTTTCGCTAAGGAAAATGTTGTTTAAAATTACGTCAGGAACTTCCAATTTCAATATCTTACACTAGTTTTGAGACACCCTGTATAGCCTACACATCCTCAAGTTCGTGAGATCTCACTGAGAATGGGACGTTAACGAGTAAGTACATTCTACCATTTAAAGTCTTCACGTAGGTTTCTACCAAGACTATAATGTACTACACTGCTATAATAATCACAGAGTGCAATTTCATAGTTTGATGATTACACAATTAGAATGATTAGCAACAGATTCGAGCATACCCAATATCCTAAAACTTCAATTACAATAATTACGTCTTTTTTTTTCACAAGAATTCCAGTGAAAATTATTTTCTTCGCATCTTAGTTTCTGATATAATTATCGTTTAAATCCCGAATATTTACGTTGACTCGTTAATAACATGTGTTTAGTTCCCCCATGCGTGTCAAATGAATTCAAACGAGACCAGCGAGCGCGATAAATGAATGACTCCAGTGGTAAATTGCTATGCTCAGAGAAAATCTACATCTGTTAAATAAGCGTTCGAAATTAATTAGCAATGTATCAAGTTCATCTATAATTTATAAATCTAGAGAAATCGTGTAAGGACGAGGAGGGGGGGGGGAGGAGGTGAGGGGAATTAAGTAGGAGTCGCGTGAAATATGTCTATTTCCATTAATGCAAATCCAACCGTTGGGTGGCATATCATATTTACATATCGTGCACTGCAAGTGGAGAGGCAATTACGTCTGTCATTCACCTTGATTGTCCCTCTATGAGTCAATCATATCACTGTACGATCTCATTGTTAGACTAACTATTATGCAAAATATTGTGTTGGGGAATAAGTTCGTAGCGTTTTTATCGAAGACTATTATTTAAACAAAAAATCCCATTGAATGAAGGTGATTGAGAATCGTTTTATGATCGCAGTTCATTTTTTCCGCCAATTCACGACTGATTTGGCGACCGTTCTCTTTCAAAAGTGATTTGAAACGTTCTTCATCGAATTCAGGAGGCCTTCCGCTGCGGGACGTGTCATCGACGTTAAAGTCGCCATTTTTTAACTTTGCAAACCATTTCCGTGCTGTAGACTCGCCTATGACACCTTCTCCATACACGTCGCAAATGTCCCGGGTCAAAGAAGAGCAGGTGTCGAAAATGTTGATTTTTGCCTCCTGGGTATTCCATTTCTAAGCCTCAAAACTAATAAAAAATTAAATAACTCAAAAATACAATTAACATAGTTTTGTAGAGCAGAAAGAGTTCTATCGAATGAATACTTACCCGTTGCCAAACAGCAAACAAATCGTTGTAAAATAAAAGAAATTATAAAAACGCTATGAACTTATTCCCCAACCTAATAGTTAGAATAATGTGCATTGATCTTTCGATATTTTGTACAGTTTTGAAAATACTCTTTACATTTTCTGTGTAAATGCTTAAAGTCCATTCGTTATGTAGAAGCCGTTTGAAAGTTCAACCGTGTGTACTCCACGGAAGATTTACGTTCCCAAGTGTTACATAAAATAAACTCGGATACCTTCGGAACGTTCCGATGCCCTGAACCATCTAGCATTCCCCCAGTGCCCTCCAATAAATGTCAGTAGAAGCAACGGGCGCATAAAAAGAATGCATCGCCGTTGGAGCCTGGTCTATCGAGACGAGGCGGACTAGGCGAGGAGGTTAGGTTTCGCCGGCCGATTCGCTCGGCTCGGAAACCCGGTCACGTAGCAGTGCATTCTCCTCTTTTGTTCCGGCAACTTTTCTCGCGTAGACACCAGCACTTTTCTCTCACGATCTTATCCGACGCTGACCCGCCCGCTCGTCCGTCCTCGTCTTGTTTGGCAACCTTTCCCGTAACCCTTTTCGTCGACCCGTGCAGCACGTGCCGCACCTGAACCGTTGCCTACCCAGCCGGGTGTTGCGCAACCCGGATCGCTTGCGCAACGGACGTCAATTACGCTTTTATAGTAATTCAGCTGCTCCTCGCATTCCAGTTAGGGAACACCGTTCGTGTGATCTGTCTACGAGTGCAGATTTATCGAGCGGACCGACGCTGACGGCTAATGGCGCGCCACGTAACAAGCGTTGAGACGCTTGTCGACGCGACACCGTTTCTTCTTTAGTGATTCCGACCATTCGCGGTAATTAATTCCATACGAGCGAAGCCTATTGTATTGAATTTTTAAGGAAAATATAGGGTTTCCGTGAAAATTGTTTAAAAAAATGTATTAGAAAATTCTTATTTTTTTAACACAGGAGCTTGTGGAAACTTTTGTATAAATCTCTCGTGTGATTTCATATCATATACGTTTNATCTAGTGTTAAATCACTGCGATGGAGGTGCGACACAACTTCCGTTCTGTTCTATCTTATCTATTTATTTTTCTCATTTTACTATCTTCTTTTTCCAGTCCTTCATTAATGAAATCATAGAGCACTGTTTTAAGGATTTCCATTTTCTCCTGGTCTGATTTGTCCAAGTATGCTTCCCCGATGAATTCATTAATTTTTCTTCGCTTAATAGCTTGTGCAGAATCTATGATATCTCTTTTAGCACTCGTATTAGATTTCGCGTTATCGCCCAGCGTGTTCGAGAATATTGTTTCCTGCTGGGAGCTTCCGGGTGGTTCTAACCTTTCGTGTGTCGACTCGGTTTTCATTACCGGACGAACTGTACCAAAGTTAATTCCATCAACCCCATATTCGTCTAGGCGAAGTCTGTTTTTTAGTCGTCTCAAGCATTTAATCGATCGATTAGGCATTTCGAATGTAATAATTCTCGTCATTTTTTCATAGTTCATTTCTTCATTAATAATTTTCCAACCTGTTAACTTGACGTCCGGGTTGAAATTGTTGATTTTATGCAAAATATTATCTTCGGTATTTTCTAAATTGCTAACTTCACCGTCTACTAGAAATCTATCTTCCAAAGCGATCGAACTGTCTACCTTGAGTTTATATTTGAAATTTACTTCGTCGATATATCTACTGATCCACCACGAGTCGTAATCGCCGGCACATGTAACGATCATGCCACCGTTCCTTATCTGATGATTGAAGAATTCAGGGAGTGTACCTATTCGCTGCTCAACCACCTTCTTGATCACTTGTCGTAGGGCTTTCTGATAGGACGGGATG
The DNA here is from genome assembly GCF_001652005.2 of Ceratina calcarata. Classification (NCBI taxonomy): domain Eukaryota; kingdom Metazoa; phylum Arthropoda; class Insecta; order Hymenoptera; family Apidae; genus Ceratina; species Ceratina calcarata. The sequence goes on along the minus strand of NW_017176783.1, from coordinate 28,116 downwards.
TCCTCCGGTTTCAGTTTGTCCATTGGATAATTCTGTGGTAACACGGCCACGATCCTTTTTGGTGCCCGTTTATTAGTTTTCGTGCATTCCATGATCCTGATCCCGATTGTTCCTTCTCGATTCTTTTCTATTCCTATCCTCCTTTTCGAGGGTGTTCCTTATTTCTTGTCACGGGTCTCTTTCTATATAATATAAATCAGAGATGTTTCTCGTTTAATTTTCCATCTACTTATTTTTTCTATGATTCAATCATGTTCTACGTACTTGGTTCACTTCCTCTGCGTTTCTTCTTTCCTTATCCAGCTCCTTATTTCCTAGTTCTCAATCCTATCTTACCTATCTATAATACAATAGAGGCACAATTTATTTAACACTTATTATACTGTTTCTCTTCTTATTCTACTCTTTCTTCCCCTATTTCTATTCTTCTTTATTACTCTCACACTCACATTTATAAAAATTCCGGCTTGGCCTCTGTCCCCGTACCAGGTCAATGGTCCCTCCACCTGTCTGTTTTATGACACTTTATATCCCGTGCCTTCTTTTTCCTTCCTCCTTCTCTCGCTTTCCCCTAATGGACGTGTAGCTGTGCTGTCTGTATAGCTTCTACGATCGTTAGTGCCTGCACTACTCTTGAAATATGCGCCAAAAAACTTGTCATATCTTATCACTGAGTCATAGTCATAGTCATAATCCAGAATTTTACAGTGATCTGATCGTGAAAACTGATTAGATCTTTCCGGATTATCCTGCGGCTATGACTCAGTGATAAGATATAACAAATTTTTCCGCGCATCCACGACGATTTCGAGGTCAGCGTAATATTAGTTTCGATAAAATGATGTGTCTCGATTGCCTTGTATAATTT
>NW_017176783.1:23318-25680 GCF_001652005.2 Ceratina calcarata | reverse complement strand
TTTTTTTTATTGTTAACATTTACTAATAACTTGTTATATGACTGTAAATAATATAGAAAATATTAAAAATTAATTTTAGACAAATTTCTTTACACATTATTCTTTCACAATGCAGTCATTTTTACTGCTTTTAGGCAATATAGCTATATACTAAGTTTCAGTCTTTCTAGTGTTAAGTGAGTCATTTCTGCTGGAATTATGTCCTTTGCGTCGATGGACGCAGTCACCCCTCTCTACTGAGTATTTCCTAATTTTCTTAAACTCTTGAATTCGATTGCAATGCATGTGAATCCTAACTAAGAACTCACAGTTCGAGAGTCTCCTATTTGTTGGCCCACAAGTGATCACAGATTTTTCAAGCTCTAATTTCGTTATCCAATTACGAAACCTGATCTGCGTGCACCCGATCACGAATTACCACGCAACGAATTAAAGCGTTCGATTTCACCGAAGCTGACCACAATCCCGAGACACTTTAAATCGCTCGAGGCGTTAAAGTATTTAACGGTTAGATATAGGTTACGCGGTCGTGTTTCATTATTTTTCGTACGAACGTTGCAACACCTGCAGCCTCCGTCGAGGAGCCGAGTTTATTGTCCCTCAACACTTGCAAATACCTATGGCCGTGGTAGTACGTACGTCGGGACCGGACGACTCGGGTTACTCATAGATTCGATTCTAATTCTATCTGTAACGTTGTTGCGACACTGACGCCGGCCTTAACGCCGATGGCGTAATACCGTCGGTGCAAATGGATGCTCGTTAGAGGAAACGGGACTGGGAAAAGGTCTTCGCGTTCCATCTTCTCGAATAGTTTTGCAAAGGTCGTGCAACCTGTCGATTCGCGCGGAGATTAAGAACCTCCGAGAATTCTCTTCCCAGGCCTGCTTGCATATTCACTGACCTATGCGGTATTCTTATGTACAGTCTACAATAATTTACAATGCGTATAATGAAACAATATACAGTTCACTTAATGTCATGTCTGACTTCAATTTCTCAAAATTGAATGCAGGATTTGGAATATTGCTTAATACTAGATTGCCGAAGTGAGTCAATTTGACTCATTTACGATTTTATTGCTGTGGGCCATTTTAATCGAACCACCCAAATATCTCTGAAAAGAAAGCTACCTCCAGAAAAATGATTGAGATAAGAGTTGTCGAGGACAAAGAGGGCAATTTACTGGAACCATTGACCTTGAGCTAGCAGTAGATTCTAAAGGTCATTTGAAGGTCACCTTTTGTTGTTTAAATAGGAACTTCCATTTCTCACTCCCGATTCGAAAAGAGCGGAAAATTTTACGTTCTAAACCTGTATTATACATAGGGTTAAATTCACACATGAAGGTCGTAGGAAGGGCAAATAACTATAATCTGATAAACGCGTGGAGGATGAGCAATTTTTAGAACAGCAAGCATCTTATTATGAATCAACCACGGAGCAGTTTCATTAGGAGGATAGTCAGCCACAATGAGAATTCTAGAAATGTCTTGGTAAGTCTCTGCAGTCAACTACAGATAGGTTAGGTTATTGTTTAACAAGTGCATGATAATCAAGTGCCCCAACGATCTTCATGTGTGAATTTGACGCTATCCATAATACAGCTCCTGAACGTAAAATTTTCTGGAGTGAGAAATGAGAGATCCTATTTAAAGAACAAAAGTTGAACTTCAAATGACCTTGAGAATCTACTACTAGGTCAAGGACAATGGTACTAGTAAATTGGTACATTTTTATCTGAACCATTTTTCTGGAGGTAGCTTACCTATAGAGATATTTGGGTGGTTCGATTAAAATGGCCGACCGTGTATAGAAAAATTTCCACTTACTGGTTTTTAATAGAATTATGAAATGTGTACAAATACTAATTCCTTCCCCTATCCACTCCTTAGAATAAGACTAATTGCAAGATTAATTAAGATTAATATATAAACGTATTTGTGCAATTAGTGTCTTTTTTTTCTTTATATCTGTTATTTAAAATTCGCGATCAATTTTGATGATCACTGTGAGAACTATAATTTGTTTGTTGTGATTTAACAGTGATAAAAAGTATTAGATATTACTTGTAGGTAATTCAATGCAATCGACCCGACAAGCTGAGTCGGTGTCGTTTTCTAAGTCCTCAAGGAGATCCACAATTCTTTAAAGGGAACCTATTATTCGTTTCGATTGCACGCAGCTAATTTAAAAACTACTCTATTTTCCATTACTAAGACAATCGTTCTATATCTCAGGCGAAATATAGAATTTCTCCTTTTTCTTTAAAAGATTAATTAACCTTCATTGTCTACTTCATTTGCAATAAGCGTTTTATCAATCTCAGTTATTATTCATTTTATTTTTATTGGGTGTTACA
>NW_017176783.1:17872-19914 GCF_001652005.2 Ceratina calcarata | reverse complement strand
CTGCCACTCGAAAACTAGTTCAGATCGAACCTTGAAATTTTAGTATAATATTTATGAAAGCAGAAACTTTTGAAAAATTCAAAAAAAAAAATCGATTTTTTTTTAAGTTTCAAACTGGTACAGTCCCTTAAACTAATCTCTGTCACCTGACTGCTCGACTTAAATACGGGGTGTCCCAAAACTAGTGTAAGATATTGAAATGGGACGTTCTTGACGAGATTTTAAACAACATTTTCTTTAGCGAAAAAATTGTCCGAGGCATGGTTGAGGAGTTATTAACAAAAACCCCCAACCAATCAGAGCGCTCGGTTGACGCGATCTCCGAATCGGTAGCGTTGGCTCGAATCGGGACGTCCGGCCACTGACGTGTGAACAACCGCTCAGTAGCGTTTTAAGAAAATGACGAATAATAAACTACACGAATAACAATGCAAAGAAATTAATAACAATTAATACATTTAATCGTTATTCAAATGGAATGGGAAATGATAGATTGTTGATAAGCCAGTCGTCCAGATCCGAGCCAACGCTCCCGATTCGTAGCTCGCGCCAACCGAGCGCTCTGATTGGTCGAGATTTTTTGTTAATAACTCCTCAACCACGCCTCGGATAATTTTTTCGCTAACGAAAATGTTGTTTATAATTACGTCAGGAACCTCCCATTTCAATGACTTACACTAGTTTTGAAACACCCTGTAGTCATTTTGAAACTTGCCTCATTTCATTATAGCCAACCACGAATTATATTCACGAGTGACACGAGGTCATAGGACAGGCCGAATCGAACAGGCTAATGTTACATCTAATATACCGTAGCAGCATTAGATTTGCTACAGCTAGGCCAGATGTAGGTCAGTCAGCGAGAGCAGAGATTTTTCTGGGATCTGCCATGCAGCTCGCAGCTGTGACTTTCCCCGATTGACCTCGCAACTCTGTTCATCGAGAGACACCGCCGCTCACAAAAATAACAGGATATCGAATAAAACGCGTGAGGAATTATAACCGTGTATGTGTATGTAGAAGCTCGACGAAATTGACCGTATCGCGTATCGGGCGAACCGGATACCAGGTATATTCTCCGTGAAACACGACTTCCAATAATCGTAATTCGCCGTGCGAACTCTCGACGTCGAGAGCAGTCGCCTATACTCAGCCACCAAGAACGATTCCCGACCCGCTTGACTTGCAGAAATTATAAAAACGAACGACCCGATATAGGAGCCTCATCGACGAAATTGCATGCCTCCGTTATCCTTCGCCCATTCAGAACTTCGTATTAAGAATACAACATCGTATCTCATCATACTTTTACTGAGCACCGGAGTGCCAGATGGAATAAGCAGATGGAAAAGGACTTTCCGGAAACGTTTTACTCCTGCGATATAAAATGATGAACAGTATGTTGAAAGGAAAGGTGGATAAAACCAGGTCTAGAGGCTTTGACCCAAAGAGGATTATATTGCTCATGGCAGATGGTCGTCCCAGCACCGTTACATGCCTCTAAATGAACATTTACCCTAATCCATAATGGTCGTCCTAGGCGAGCTTAAATGCAAACACATCTATTATGTTGGATTCGATTACTTGTTCCTGGAAACGAACGCAATGTAACTGTGCTGCATTGTATGCAGCTGTTGGACAACGAACTAAAATATTATTAGGGGTACAAATAAGTTTCCGCCATTTCTCATCTTAAATTGGGCATTTATTGCGAAAGAACGGTACCTTCGTCCATCGCTGACCACTACTTTTTCCCATCTTTCTGATAATATCCGGATACCGCGTCGGAAGAACGCTTCATCTTTTGACGCTAGCCATGAATCGACCCAATTTTTGGTAACTTTACATGATGGGAAGTGCTGCTCAGACAGACCATACGTCATCGATCGAAACAATTAAGGATGTATTGGCTATACAGTCAATCCCAAAAGTTTATGTACCTTAGAAAAACGCATTTCCTATAATTAAAAAGAAATCAGACGTCGGAAGAACAATGCTAATAATAAATAGATATGTGCTAAAAAGTATAGAAGGAAATACTC
>NW_017176783.1:13782-16069 GCF_001652005.2 Ceratina calcarata | reverse complement strand
GGGGTACCCCTTGGAAAAATCTCGGAAAAATAAATTTTTTCTTTTTTTCCATAATATCGAAAAATTTCGAAATTTATTCTAAAAAGCGTAAAAAATTCCAGACTTTTTAGGCTTGTATTTCCTCAAGTCAGTTGTTTCTTCCAAATTCGCGCGTGCACACCAAATACCAAAAAGTTTTCTTTGGGTTATTGCTGATTACCATAAGATGCAAATTTTAAATCACTATAATTTTTCAACAAACCCATGAATTGATTTAAAATTTTGCAGGTAGCTTTTTAATATTAGTGTGAATCTATAATAACAAATTCAACATGCTAGCATTGTTTAAGTATATAGCCTATACATCCTTAATAATCGTTGGACTCGATTGTGAACGTGGAGTCGAACACAGCTGCGCTATAACATAAATCCACGGTGGATTAATACTGCGACGAATGGAGTTCGATCGTTTTCAATTAACCTTCGATAGACGGGCCGTAGAATTTCATTGAATTAGCGTCCGGCGATCTAGGATTAAGCGTAATCGCCTCGGACGTTTAATCGATCGTGCAACGAATGGTCACGTTGTTAGACCAGCGTTAAAGACTCGGAACTCCATTCGTGACGAAAGTACATCGGGTGTAATAAAAAATCGAATTACTAATCGTTGTTCGACACTTTGAAATCTCCTCTGACGCGATACTAATTAATATCTGCCAGGAATTAGGTTTAAGCATGTTTGCATTCTATAACCATAACGCATGATTTGAATACTGATAAGGTTTCTATTCAAACTGTAGAAAATATACTTTAGTTCGGAGATAGGAAATTTCGTATTTGCGTTTTCGCATCATCGTTACGAGAATCTTATTCAAATAATTAATTAATAAATAAAATTGTTTATTGCAAAAACTTTCTGTGAAAATCTGAAAAATCAAAATATTTTTAATAAAACGATTTAAGACAACAAAGTGGCTTGAAATTTCTTAGTCACTCGTTTAATTATTTAGCTATACTCGTGCGAACCCTTCTGTCTTTAACACTAGAAAGACTGAAACTTAGTATATACCTATATTGCCCAAAAGCAGTAAAAATGACTGCATTATGAAAGAATAATGTGAAAAGAAATTTGTCTAAAATTAATTTTTAATATTTTTTATATTATTTACAGTCATATAACAAGTTATTAGTAAATGTTAACAATAAAAAAAATTTACTTCACTTGGGAAAAAAAATAATTTATGCATTATTATTTGTACATTTGCCCAAAACTAGTCAAAATGACTTCCTTGGGCAATCTAGTGTTAAACCAGCGATGAAGAATAGCGAGGGAGAAATTTCTCCATAAAAATGAAATATCGATCGTTATTATAGGAGCGTCCCAAGGCTTGGCGAGTTAAACGAAATCCAATGCTGATTTAACTTGTCAATTACGTAAACCACACCCTTAATGTGCTAAGCTTGTAAAAAGAAGATAAAGCATGAGAAACTTTGAACGAAATAGGTCAGATCTAAGAATCCAGACAACTATTTTCAATCAGGCATCGATCGTGTTAACTAAGTTTACATAGTGATATGATCGATAAATCACTCGTCGTTCGCCTGAGAACGACCGCTCTCTACTTCGTAACGAGCAATTTCATGGTGAAACCCTCTGGAGGTGGTCGAAACTCGATCAGCACGACTTCCCTAATGCAATTTACTTCGGTCCCGAACTTCCAGCGACGCTCTACTGAACTGTTGCTTCTGCAAACCGCGGAAGACACGTACGTCGAGCGTTAGTTCGTCGCCAGCGACGGGATCGTGGCTGCGGTTTGTCGTGGGAATAATTCAATTGCCGTCCCGCTACGTGGACAAATGTTTGCGTTCCATTGAGTCGCGTTAATACCAATTCCAGTGAAACTAGTATAGTAGAATTCATTTCAAGAATTATTTCGAATAATCTAACTATGCAGGATATCCCAGAAAAAAGGTTAGAGCCGAAAAGGAGTTATGGTTTTTGAATTATTAACGAAAAACACTGACCAATTAGAGTATGCGTAGGGCCCGCGCTGACCAACGGCAGTAGTGGCTAGGATCGTGGCGCTCGGCCATTGGTCAGCGCGGGCCCTACGCGTGCTCTCATTGGTCAGCGTTTTTCGTTAATAATTGAAAAACCATGTCTTACTTTGCGTTTTACCATAGGATGTTGTACAGAATCACCTCTCTTCAGTTCTAACACTTTTTCTGGGACATTCTGTATATTTAACACTAGATTGCCCAAGGAAGTCATTTTGACTGGTTTTGGGCAAATGTACAAATAATAATG
>NW_017176783.1:12015-13048 GCF_001652005.2 Ceratina calcarata | reverse complement strand
CAATATAGGTATATACTAAGTTTCAGTCTTTCTAGTGTTAACAATATAGATGTTGCACATGCTTTTATAATGACTTTTTACTACATTTTACGATTTCATCAGAACATTTATTATATAATACAAATAATGTAACTCATTATGTGAATTTATCCTTGTATTTTGACAAATGGAAACGTGCTTTTGTTAGGTTATACAATGAAATCAATGACCGGTGGGCAATTTTAAATAATACTTTTGACTGACTCATTCTGTATGTTCGTATAACGTTTGTCATTGCCTGTTATCTATGAATAGTAAAAAGAATGAGTCACAGCTATCATTTATGTTATTTTTACCACTGGTTCTCAGGTAGAAATGATAATTAGAATAAAACTGTTTCACAAAATTATAGCAAACCAACGTTACAGTTAGAAATATCAGTTGAAATAAAGAACTCATGTAGTAATCAAGAAGTCATATATCATTTAAATAATTTCGAGTCTCGTATTTCACTCCATTCTGTTGAAACTTCCCCCTGCGTACAATTGAACCTGTCGTATAAACGTTTTCACCATAAAACGGTGGAGCCACTCCGTCAGGTCGAACGTCCTTCAGTGAAGAAGACACCAGCGTCCCTTCGTCTGGCTGGCCAGATTTTCAGTCTTCACTTCCCCCTCCCCCCTTTGTTCCCCCCGATGCTTGTGCGCCCTCTGTAAAAATTTCATTAAAGGTAACGAATTCTCGGCGGTACAGCGGAAGCGACGATTTTAAGTGCCGCCTGGAAGACATATTTCTGGACCGATGGCTATATTTAAGCCGCGGCGCGCACCTATGCGCAGGAAACCCGCTGAGCGATTTACGCGTCTGGAACTCGCGGCATACGAACTTTCTTTGTGTCATGGATTCTCCATGGAAACGCCACGTGCCGATCTCATTCACTTTTATTATCACGATACCTATATAGGAATCCTCTAATGATGACTTTAACACTAGAAAGACTGAAACTTAGTATATACCTATATTGTCCAAAGCAGTCAAAATGACTGCATTGTGA
>NW_017176783.1:9796-10649 GCF_001652005.2 Ceratina calcarata | reverse complement strand
ATTTATAGTAAATAAAATATTTTGGAACCGTCAGTTTTAATACAAACACGTTTGTAGTCCTCCAGACTGGATTCTCATTGTATTTTAAATGGACGGGCCATCAGTAATTTTCAGAACATTCCTCGGCCACAGTTTTAGTTTGCGCTCGGTTTAGGTATGCCGAAATTGGCGCCACAGCCAAGCAATCTGGGACGGTTATTAAGAAGCCCTGCCCTTTAACGATTTCATTTCCGCGGCACTGATGCGTATTACCGAGTCGTTAAAATAGTTGAAATGAAGCTACGGTTCGTTTCGAACCGGCCACGGGAACCCACGTTTCAGCCGATTAACGTGTCCGCAGGACAGACCATTACAATCGCGTTTAATACTTTTCGCGATAAATTTCGTTTATTACGCCCAGCAAGCTTTCATCTCTCAACGGGCGAGAATTATGTACAACGTTTTCCCATTTCCACTGCCAGCACTACGCGCTAATAATTTTCCACGAATTATGGTTTACGGCCTCGAGCGGTTAAACGTAAGACTTGTCATTTTTACGTTAAAGTAATAAATATAGCAAACCCGGGGGAATCCCAAAAATGACCTTCGACAACGTGACAAACGCGTGAAGGTGTCATAAAACGGATCCTTTCCCCCTTGCAAGTATGACCTGGGCCTGAGACTGATGTATCACAATTGGTCATTCTTTTCTGAGGTATTTCGACGTTTTGCGATAGTTTCGTCCTTCTGTTCAATCTATACACCAATACCTTGCTTTGCGTCGTTTCGTTTTGCGTTTTTTCGAAGTTTCGTCGCTGCTTAATTAGTACTAATTTTCACTGTGCGTCGTTAGATTTTCGAGGTTGCGTTGTTT
>NW_017176783.1:4688-8241 GCF_001652005.2 Ceratina calcarata | reverse complement strand
TCGGTTTTCCTTACGTAAATATATTAAAAAAATAATAAACTAACTGCAAATGGCGTGCCTCCGGCACCCCCTTCCCCTCCCGCACCCACATCGATGGGATAGATGTACACATATATACACACATACTTCTCTATTTTATATACACATATATAATATATGTATATATACAAACATCCATTTTTGTATATGTATAATGTGCCTCGTGGGATTTTTGAGTCGAGTAAATAATAAATATGAACTGAACGTAGAGTGACTCGATGACGAGGCATCGGTGATTTGAATTCATAGCCTGTTCGCTGATCCCTTTGCACGCTGTAATATTTCACGAAATCATTCTACCCCCCGGTGGTTCGTTTCCAGGTCAGTTGGCAGCTTTGCCATCCCGCGGCTTCCCTTCCTACGCTCGCCAAACTATCTGCAACGAAGATAAAAACTAATCGCGGTTATAACTCACGTCGAAGTTACTCTTCCTAACCCCTTACAAATAAGTAACCCGCAGTGCTCTCGTTCAAATCGATTAAAACTGTTTTATATCCCTTCGTCAAATACTAAAAAAGATTATGGCATCACGAAAGTGTCGAAAATTCTCAACTTATTATTATTTGTAGCAAATTTTAATTTAAATACGCTATCAACTTAGATAGATGGCGCTGTGACATATAAACTTCTATAACGTTCAACCGATCGTCATGAAAATTCGTATACTTATATAGGTATTTGAGCACGGAGAATATGTTAAAAATGGACGTTAGTATATCTATAATGTAAAAACATAAAGTGTGTTCTTCCAGCGTGTTCAAATGCGTCGCTGTCTGCGCCTTCCATTAGTCAGCCATATTGGAAGTACGATGACCTATTGTTTAGTCCGAACATGCATATATATTACACTCCGAGAACTTAATTTTTGACATGTTTACGATTTTTAAATTCGCTCTGTTTTAATATAAAGCGTGATTGGTTAGAAATCAAAAATGGCCAACGAGTGGAAGCGTCCGTGATTAGTTGTTCAAATCGATGCGCAAGAACACACCTTATTCTTAATAGTTTCTAAGACAGAATCGAATCAATTTTAATTGATGTACAGTTGTCTAGTGTTCTGGTTTAATTGACGGCGCTGCTTTGATCAGGTTGTAGCCGACGGTGTACAATAAATAATGAAAAATGATTCTGTCACTGGCCAGCCTAATTGCTCGATCACGAATAGCCAGAATGGCTCGTTACACATGAGAGATAATTAAGCGACACCATGCATCGGGCCGTTGCGTCGCTGTCCGGCCCTCGGGAATTCGACTTCTCGCGCGAACTATAAATCTCGTGCGGCGCGCGCGATTCTCCGTTGCCGCGCCGCGCCGTTTTGCCGGACGTTCAACCGATGTTACGCCAGTTTTGATTAAGCACGGGCTAATCGTTCCTGGATGAGTCGGTGATACCGGCTATTTATAATGACTGTCTTCCAGTGAACGTAGAGAAATTGTTGGTCGATATTCAACTATGCGAAAGTAGAATCATCCACAAGACTTCACGTTCGAGATTTACTACACGGTTTTTTGTTCGGATGAGTCTCGGGTAAAAATTAATATATGCACGTGAGAATTTTCGTCAGAATCATTGATTACTATAGGGAATTAACACAGGGGCGGGATCAATAGATATAGCTAACCATCATGGCGACGCGAAGCCAGGAATTATACTCGTGGTCCCGAATTTAGGACCGGGTACAATTCAGTTTTTGCAGTTTTTCATCGTTCTGCGCATGGCTTCGTCTAGTTCTACTGCTCGCCACGAGAGGTCATGCTAATTGTGTCAATTTCCAATACTAGATCCATTTGCGTTATAAATTAGTGCAGATACTTGAAAAATACGTTGTTGTTGTTGGAAATAGTAACAGGCTTCTGGTTTTCATAGCCTGAAGTTGTATAATAATGACCGACAGAATTAGTATTACTTAAACCCATCGATATAATCTCGATACTTCGTACACGCATGCAAGGTGTCCCAGAAAAAGTGTTATAGCCCAAGAGAGGTGTTTCTGAACAACAATTTCCTTTGGTAAAATGCAAAGTGAGCCATGGTTTTTAAATTATTAATGAAAAACACTGACCAATTAGAGCACGAGTAGGGCCCGCGCCTAGTCACGGTTAGGTTGGCTCGGATCGCGACGCTCGGCCATTGGTCAGCGGAGGCCTTACACGCGCTCTCATTGGTCAGCGTTTTTCGTCAATAATTTAAAAACCATGCTCCATTTTGCATTTTGACAAATGGAATTGTTTTCAGAAACACTTACAGAATCGTCTCTCTTCTCGTCTAACACTTTTTCTGTGACAACCTGTATACGAATCTATTAGACGCACCTGGAGACCTTGAAATTATCTGTTCGCGGTTTATTGTACAGATAACATGGCTGGCTGGCTGCCAGCTTGCGAATATTTTGCGAGCCCCCTAATTGCTCTCGTAACGATCGTGCAGACATGCCGCCGCATAGTTTCCATCGCGTGCGATAGTTCGCCCGCCGATACAGATACAGAAATTTCTATCAAACGCCAATTACCCGGTGCGCTCGTGGGGCCCTTTCTGCCTCTAGCGTCGTCGTTCAACCTTCGTTAAGCTCCATACAAAATGTATGTCGCTGATATTAATTAGGGTTCGTTAATTCGAACGGAAGCCGACGAGTAAGGTTTATCGACGATTAAATACTCCTATTAAAGCCAGTAGCAAATATGTTTCCATTTTTTTATGAGTAAGAATTGTTTATACTAGGAGATATAAATATCTGCACAGGATTGGATAATTGATTAAATCTTTGATTCAATTTGAACACCAATTGGCAATTAACGTTTGCTTCTTAATTCGGATTCGACTAATTAAGAATTAAAATGATTTAATTGGATATATTTTCTAGCCAATTTTAATTATTAATTAAACACTATAACTGTCGATTGAGATTTACAGAATTTTAATTGTTAATTGTTAATGAGTAAGTATGTGATTACTATTATGTTCTTATAAGTTATATTAACAGAATCTAATAACGCAGGAGGTCGAAGCATTCTGCAAATCACTCAGAGCATTATCACGTTCGATATGATTTGGATGCTTATCTTCTGCATTAACCTCGAGCAATGACATTTTAAAGTACATATTCCATTATCGAGATGGTTATCAGGAATGTTATATCTACAAAACCACTACTATGTTCTCTATCATGCAACTACTAAACAACATTCTATTTCTCTTATCCAATCAGCGCAGTTACAAAACAGAACTTATCGCTAGACTGCAGATTCTATACATTTTTGTCAAAATCGACTATGTAAAAAAACTTAGAAAATGTATATAGTGAGAGTCAAAAGTGAGTATTGGGAATTGACACAGGGGCGAGATCAATAGATATAGCTAACCATCATGGCGACGCGAAGCCAGGAATTGATATTCGTGGTCCCGAGAGTCTACGTTGAATCGATGCTAAGACGATTAGCTGTCGTAATTAAAGCTAAAGGTTGACCAACAAAATGTTAAATGTACGTAATTTTATTAATAAACGAAGATAAATCAT
>NW_017176783.1:2236-2797 GCF_001652005.2 Ceratina calcarata | reverse complement strand
ATCTTAAATCGACTTTTCATTGACATATTTTAGAGCAATGGAAATGTGCAACATTGCAAATATTAATTGACCAGTGGGTGAAAAATCAAACACTCGATATATTTTATTCATTATTGACCCGTTTTAAATATTATTGAAAACATGATTGCTGATTAGTATTCGGTATAAAAAATGGTTAATTAAAGAAAAAAATGTGGAAGTGGAAAATCGTGAAACGATCGTTCCAGAAGCTACCTGCGAGCACGTGACGATGGGCGCCGGAAGTGGAAAGTGACGCGAACCGGCGCGGAAGTGCGACGATCATCGCGTGTTCAAAAACGTGCTCTGCTCTAACTGCTGCACTATAATTATTACCGCGAACGCGAGCGATTCCGGAGCGTGGCAGGCCGTGACATTCGACTTTGCTCGAATCTGTTTACGCGCGTGCCGACCTGGCAGAAGCAGCCGGTGGTCGGCGTAAAAATTATGTCATGAGGCAACCATCGATCCCTGTTCACGTCTTCACTCGTTCGTTTATTAACAAACAATCAAACCCATTGGTATACAATTAAATATAAAATA
>NW_017176783.1:0-769 GCF_001652005.2 Ceratina calcarata | reverse complement strand
GTTAACAATAAAAAAAATTTACTTCACTTGGGAAAAAAAATAATTTATGCATTATCATTTGTACATTTGCCCAAAACCAGTCAAAATTACTTCCTTGGGCAATCTAGTGTTAAGTGACAGATGGGAGAAAGTTTTATGAAAACTGTAAAACTGATGGGTGGGAGAATAAAGATGAGACGAGGGAGACAGAGGACGGAGAAAATAGCCGTGGCCACCCTCTCGCCATACGTCCCGACGTCTACGACTTTCGCTCGACGTTTTTCTCTATTACACTTCCGGCCGCGTCCTTTCCCTCCGGCTCGGATTTTAAAGCGGTCTAAAGATGAACACGCGGGGCTTAAGGGGCCCCGCGCGATCGGCCGCGCCGCGGACACGATTTACGATGTCCCGTTCGTAGGTAAACGATCGTTTAACATCGTACAGCTTGCCTTCCATTTTTCCCTCGCGCCGAGTGTAAACTCGTCATGTTGTACACCCACGTCCTTTCTGTTCCCTTGTTTCGGTATCCGCGTCGGCTCGGCTCGTAGGGGATGAACGACGGTGGACCAAAGCACCGCCACGTTGTTCCTCCAAATAGCTTGTTTTCATTCTGCCTCGTCGCAACCACGCGCCATTGCCTCGCATCGTTTCAATTAATTCCCTCGGGAAGTAGAATTTGGAATCATGGAGGAGGAAAAAAATCAATTTTTTTTCAAAAACGAAACCTCAAATGAAAAATTCCTTACTGACTAATTTTCTCATGTACAGCTAGTAACAATGAAATTGAGCC
>NW_017176782.1:0-915 GCF_001652005.2 Ceratina calcarata | reverse complement strand
CTGTATGTATGAACTGTGAATGAGACGTATGATGCAATAAATTTGAATATACACATGATTTGAAAACGCGTGAATGCGGAATGAAACAGAATTATATTGTATGCAACTAACTTAATGAGAACATTGTAACGAATGCAACGAATACGAATAAATAAACGAAAAGCGCGACTGTAGCAAACAACAAATAGAAATTTATGCTTTAATCAATAGAGCGATATGTATGAAAGATAAAAAGGTATGCATGAATGAAACAAACAAATTATCAGACTTGAAGAGTGAAATACAAACACTCAAATCGCATTTAATTGTGAAAATAGTAGACTGTACGACCCGAATCCTTTTCAAAGAAGCGCGCTGAAATCCTTGAATCTCAGCGCGCTCTGTCGAAACCGATCCGTGTCCACAAAAGGAAGAATAACTAAGGTAAAATTACGAAATCCAAACTGTATGTATGAACTGCGAATGAGACGTATGATGCAACAAATTTGAATATACACATGATTTGAAAACGCGTGAATGCGGAATGAAACAGGACGATACTGTATGCAACTAACTTATTGAGAACATTGTAACGAATGCAACGAATACAAATAAATAAACGAAAAGCGCGACTGTAGCAAACAACAAATAGAAATTTATGCTTCAATCAATAGAGCGATATGTATGAAAGATAAAAAGTATGCATGAATGAAACAAACAAATTATCAGACTTGAAGAGTGTAATACAAACACTCAAATCACATTTAATTGTGAAAATAGTAGACTGTACGACCCGAATCCCTTTCAAAGAAGCGCGCTGAAATCCTTGATTCTCAGCGCGCTCTGTCGAAACCGATCCGTGTCCACAAAACTATCGATAAATAAACAATCGATAAAACGAGTTTGTCGCTCGTCAAGAAAGACACCTCGAGCAGT
>NW_017176781.1:0-915 GCF_001652005.2 Ceratina calcarata | reverse complement strand
TAAAATTATCCTTTGAACTAACAGCGTTTACAGTCTCGATTCTCAAATCAGATTTTTTAGACGACAAATCTTATTCGTTCGGCATTTCGTGCATATTAAGTGCATCATTACGCGCATTAAAATTGTCGCATTTAAAAACTCATGACGATCCAATATGAACACGTGCACATAGTCAATTATAATACAAATTTATGGACTTAATGTCATAATTTAATGCAAGGTCAAATGTTAACACGTGGAGTTAGTTTCCTTTTTTGCCCAAGAACTTGCTGTGAAGGAGACGAACAGGAACATCTATTTATTAATAATCATAATTATGTTCGTATTGTTTTATCATCATTTTTCATTGATTGCAATTCAAAAATGAAAACTCTTATAGGATTTAATCATTCCTGAAATCATCGACTGATTGTCCACAAATGTTTATTGGTTGAATTAGTTATAGTTTGAGGACGACACAATCATGGTAACAGATTCCACTAAAGCTCTTGCGCTGGTCGTCACGGCCATCAGGAACCTCCGCGAGACAAAAGGTTCGACGTCGAAAGAAATTTTACACTATTTGTCATCCGTTTACAATATTACACCAACTATGGCTCGACGTCAAGTTAGTGACTCTTTTGCATATGTTTTTCTACAATATCTTTTTTACGTTCCTAATATCACGCCTTCTTATAATTAGTATGAAATCAATTTCTAGAGGTGTGCGAAACCCTGAAAATCTCGGGTCGGGTCGGGACGAAAATTTTTCTCGAAATCGGGGTGGGACCTCGAAAATTTCAGAAGTCCCGAAAATATCTTGATTCTCAATCCTTAATTACTTCTACTTCTCGTCATTCCTCTCTTTAATTATAATTTTTTCATTCACTTCTCTTAGACCTAATCTTTATGTAATTAACTTTAAGTTTAGTGTAA
>NW_017176780.1:0-916 GCF_001652005.2 Ceratina calcarata | reverse complement strand
CCTCCTCCTCATCCTCCCCCCGAGTATATACGCGCCGAGTAATCGCGTTTTTACTCCGCGAAACGGGGGTAGATCCGTACGATAACCGAGGATATTATTAATAATCAAGCTGACGATTTATCTCTTCCCGAATTTATCGATATTTAATGGCGAATAATTTGTATAATGCCGTAGACTCTGCCGCAGGTTTTATCGCGGAGACTTAGTACCTCGGCATGAGAACCAAGCGGGATAATCATAAAGCTTCGCGTTTCATATTTGTGGATCGCTGATATGCAAATAATTACAGGCGCAGATAACGCTACGCTGAACGCCGGGCAATAAACGAAATCTGGTCGCGTTATGGGCTGTTTGCCACTTGTTTCAATGAAATTACGATAAGCCGAAGGAAACGAATTGAAGCGCGGCGAGATATCGTGAGGTGACGATATTTGAGCAAGATAAGTAGTTTTCAGATTTGATAAAAAGGAAAAAGGACCCTGCGGGTTGTAAAAAGCCAGGCACCTGCTGTAAGCCGCGGCGGCGGCCGTGCCGTGCGCGAGTCGCTCGGAGCGAGGCACGCAACCTTAGCGAAATCAGATAAGGGAATTATTAATAGCGAGACACGAAGAAGCTTATAACGACCGGCTAGAATGCGAAGAAAGTTGCAAAAAGCATCGCGATCGTCTCCTTCGCCTCTCATCGGCGTCGTTAAATGCCCGAAACCCCTTAAAAACGTTTCACGATACGTTTCCTGGCCGCCCTTCGTCTCCTCTTCTCCTGGTATCTCCGCGATTGCGTGCCAACGGTTGATCGATCGCCGCGCGAGAGACGATAAACGTGGAAAAATCGCGAATCCTCGACAGGGACTTCGATTATATCAGCCACAAGGGCGGCGGGGTTGCTAGGCAAGGAGGAAGATCCGGGGCTGGGGGGG
>NW_017176779.1:0-916 GCF_001652005.2 Ceratina calcarata | reverse complement strand
GCTAAAATGCAAAGTAAGGCATGGTTTTTAAATTATTAACAGAAAACACTGACCAATAAGAGCACATGTAGGGCCCGCGCTAGACCACGACCGTACGTCACGATCCGAGCCAACTTACCCGTGGCTGTGTGTGGGCCCTACGCGTGCTCTCGTTGGTCAGTGTTTTTCGTTAATAATTCAAAATCTATGGCTTACTTTGCATTTTACCAAAGGAAATTGTTGTTCAGAAACACCTCCAGAATCACCCCTTTGCAGTTCTAACACTTTCTATGGGACACCCTGTATACTACACTTATTACATAGCTTAATTATTATAGTATTCTATCGATTACAATATAAAGTCTCTCATGCTTCTTGTTTTACATCTCTCTCTGCCATGACTCACTATTACACGCATACATCTTCATGTACATTTATCACATATAATTATATCGCAACAACAGTTTTCAGAAATTCTGTGGTATTGTTAAATCGGATGAAAAAACAATTTATTCGAATTTAGACATTGCTAAATCCATTTGCTCGATATATCAATGAAGGACTCTACAAGATCGTTAATGCACACTTTCAGCAGACAGTATTGGAAAAATATTCACTGCACCTTTTGCTTGATCATGTCTCATCCTATTTGAAGACTTGCACCTGTCACAGAAGCTTAACGCTCTTTCTGTGTAATTCCTAGAGTGGATTTTTATGCATAAGAAAATATTTTGGATAGTCAAATAAAAAAAGGGCATTTCAAATAGAAACTGCTTGTATTATTCAGGTAATGTAATATGCACTCACTTTTGATATTCTCTGTATAATGTTTCAAGCACCACGTACGCTTTCTTTATTTTCTACACGCTCTATGTTTTTATAAATGCATGGAATCTGCAATCTAAAATTATTAATTTAAGTATGTATTGACATATAT
>NW_017176778.1:0-916 GCF_001652005.2 Ceratina calcarata | reverse complement strand
GGCTTTCACCCAGGAGGCTCGGGTTCGATTCCCGGTACCGGAAATTTATTTTTTCATTTTGCTCCTTTAAAATTGTTACAAATTTCTATGTTAATATTTCAAATCGCACATACGTACTACTTCGAAATGTCAAACACTCTTTTGCAATTAACATGCTGAAAACAATGTGATATGTAATCTTCTAACTACAGTTAATTATTGCAGATAAATGGTACAAAAATAAAATAACCATTACTCGAATTTCTTCTACCCACTATTCAAACACTTAGACTTAAATGTTCTTAAACAACGGATACATCCAAGTAACAGCCAAGGCTACCCGTTTATGATCAATTATAAAAGAGCGAAGCAATATCATTCAGTTTAATGCACAGTACAATCAAAGATATCTGTCGAAACGAATTAGGAATTTTAATTTACTTCTTGAAGCTCTACGGTTGAAAAATACAATCTAACTTTACTATTTGAAAAATAGTTGTTCAGTTTTTAAACATTAAGTACTGATTTAGATTTTCTATTCAGTGGAATGTATGGAATCTGTCACAACTAAACAAACGATGTAATTAGTATAAACTGCAGACATATGATGACAATACCAATGACGAAAGTGAAACTTCGTGTCAGTCCATGGTCGTTCGAAATTGAACGACACTGAGACTATAAATACGATTCGCTATTAATTATCATTAATTTGCCAAGCTAAACATGGTCTTATTGTCAGTAAGGGTCAGGCACGAGTATATTGATCTAACTCTCTCGCTTAGATCAGGTCGCATATACATAATTCGATTAGATCGAACTCGATTAGGCTGTTTTATTGACGCAATGAGACGTTATTCTCTAATTAATTCCCAATTACTTTCATATGCCAGATTTCATTCTAACTATTTATCTATTTTCATGTATGTCGTATAAT
>NW_017176777.1:0-916 GCF_001652005.2 Ceratina calcarata | reverse complement strand
ATATAGCATTATACATATAAAAATTTCAATTTATGGTATTTACTTGGCTTACATGGTATGTCGGCCAAACCTAAATCGCAATATGGATTTCTTGTATGGCCTCTGGTCATTGTCCTTACGAGCTTGTTTGTTCTTTCTTTCGACGATTCCAACCAGGTCTTTGATGCCTTGATGCGATCTGAACGAACGAACCGTGACGTTTCATCATCCGGGTGAAACGATGGTGGCAAGACCGCGCGCGCAACGGAAACAACGAACTCGTGACACCTACTTTATTCGTTGCCTATTCATACTCTGTACATGTGTGCATGGGAATGCACGGCATAATTTTGAAAACAACTGAGATAATTATGTTTTTTGAGTTTGTTATACATGAAGGACTATTAATTATGCCGTAGACTTCTTACGTCTCCGACAAGGGACAGTTCAATAATTCGTGTTAAACGGAGATATTTAAAACCAACCCGTTTTAGAAAAATATCACTTATATCACTTGGATTCTCACGTAAAACGCACATCAAGATCTATAATTCATGTAGATTCATTATCGTTTATACGATTCAGTCACGATTCATTTATACGAATCAATAATCTCAAAGTTTCTGAACAATAAATATACTTTATTATTGTTAAACATTCTTCATTAGTTCATTTGTAACAGATGTGATACAAGGAAACTTGGTTATAAGTGGAATCGTCAATCTCTTATCATTATACAATATTTGCGTCTTTCCTGATATGTATAGGACGAACTATTCGCGATAAAACATTCGCGCGTATCCGCTGATATTATGAATACAGATGCGGCGTAAAGAAAAAGCGATATTAATGCAGGAACTCGGTGGTAATTCGAACCGATAAATCTTTGTACGTAACGTGTCACAGAGTATCGTTGTTCTCACCGCAGTGCGTTAAT
>NW_017176776.1:0-917 GCF_001652005.2 Ceratina calcarata | reverse complement strand
TAAGAGAAGTTGCGAGTGCAAGTTGCGTGTTTAGTGCGCGGGTTTTTTTGTGAATGTGGAACGTTGCGAGGCTAGGTACGCTGGTAGTGCGACACCGTAACCTCCGAACTTGGAATATTGCGAGGCTAGGTACGCTGGTAGAGGTACGCTGGTAGAGCGGCACCGTAACCTCCGAACCTGGTGAACATTGTGAAGTTAGGGCCTTCGATCGTGCGAGGACTGCATCCTCAGACTCGGCTGCGCGCCATACCTTCGTTAAGGTAAGAGCTCTTCGACACGAATGATCATTCGGCCTCGTGCGATTTAGTTCGTATATCCGTAATCGTAACGATTGTATTTAATAATCCTAAGTACCCTGTTAATTGCAATTTCAAGTAAACACTCTTAGAGTCATCTCCCTTGCTCGGGCTTTTCCCTCTTCCTCCGTGAGCGTTTTTATGCCGGAGCAAGGAATAGTCTCGACATTGACCGCGACATCGCTGTGTTTTTTATTCCCCAGAATCCCGATGACTCATCCCTCTTTGCTTAATACGGCGAAACTATTTTCGAAACTTTCACGCTTGATACGATTGTTCAGAGATTTGTCTTGGATTATAGCTGTTCATCCTTATGGTGGTCTTGTTTGCTTCTTTTAACAGTGTTCTTCCTTCTACCGTAGAAAGGCGATTAACTTTTCGAGAGCGGTCTGTCGCTCCTTTTTAAACTGCCGAACATGAAAACGCTACGCTACGCAGGAATGCGTTGTGGAGTTGGTTGTAAAGCAACTCCGTTTTAATTGCGAGACAGATCTATCACTCCATCTTGCTTCGATACCGAAATTTTCTTGCTTATCTATTATACAGGGTGTCCCAGCTAATCTCTGGCAAAAATATACCGATCCATTTAAAAAAACACCGATGACCTTGTAATCTCGAAAA
>NW_017176775.1:0-918 GCF_001652005.2 Ceratina calcarata | reverse complement strand
AATGGTTGTTTGAGTAGCCGGGAAAATAATAATTGAAAACACTGAATAACTGATCTTAATTTGATTGGACTGGATGATTTCTCGGACTAGCGAGTTTTCTAAGAGTCCGGCTTGCGGGTTGCCTATCTTTCAGAATTGCGGGTTTACTGTAGTCTGAAAGATTTCACTGTACTATCAGAAGTTGCAACAGAAAGAATCACAAAGTTGTGCTTGTTGATTAGCGGGTTCTCTAAAAGGAAATCAACAAGCGCGGGATCTGCTTGTAACTTTGTGAGAACTAAATGAGGAGAACACTCACTTATGGACACACAGCGTCACGTGAAACTCTTTTCACACTCCTAGGTATCTCTTTGTTGTTCTTAAACAAAGAGAAGGAAATCATTCTATTCGATTTGTACGTTCGCCTCGTTCGACTAGCGAAAGCGGACTGACTCTGCTCTGGTTTTGTACTGGACAAAGCATGCATGCAGTTTTCGACTGAGCCAAGTATGACCTCATGAATTTAGGTTTCAGATGGTTTGGTATACGGAACATCCGGTGATAAGATTCGAACGCTTTAGACGTCAAACATAGTCGCACGCTCAATAAGTAAGGACCCTTATAGTAAGCGTTAAAATATTACATTGAATCTAAGCGACTGATTCTCATTCGGTGAAAAATACAGTATCCTTACTTATGATTAACCCTTTCACTACGACGGGCGTATATATACGCTNATTTTACCGATTGATTCAATATGGACTTTATCGTTCTTTGGAACATATGAACTACGATTTTGTCAATTGTTTCGAACGATTGTTTATTAATTCCTATCATATTTGTTGTGATATTGCCGTTACAAGATGCGATAAATGATCCATTGTTCTGCGCGGCGCAGCGACCGACGTGCGTATAACGCGACGTCCCTGTGGATGGACA
>NW_017176774.1:0-917 GCF_001652005.2 Ceratina calcarata | reverse complement strand
TTTTTTTTTTTAAATTAACATTTCTGTAAGAATTGAAAATAGTACTGATACTCGCAACGTGAGAGTGGCACTTGAGCGTACGCTCCTGACGACGCGATACACAATCACAGAATAATGTAACGCGTGCTCCTGTGTTGACTCACCAACACTCGGAGAGCGAAAGCCGCTTAACCCCCGTGACAGACACGGTGCACTAACACGACGAAGGCGGCGGCCGCCGCGACGTGTACGTGGCTGTCACACCTCGACTCGAACACGTGGCTCACGTCTACGGAAAGTAGAAGTTGGATCACAGGTGAGCGGGACTCGCTCGCACGTCTAACACACACCGAGCCTCCCTAATCCGGCTCCCGTCTAGGTCGGGACTAACCTGCCTCAATCCCGACCCGTTACGACCGTTACACCGCTTCTATTATCTAACGCCATCGGCCGTCCCTTCCAATTTCGAGAGGGTCTGATCATCCGTCGACTCGTTCTACTGCCTGCGTTCTACACACAATATTGCCTTTTTCCCGGGGATAAAAGTTCTCTTCGAAAATATATTTGTTCATGATTTTAGAATTGATTTAAAAATCAAATAAAAGAATGAAATTACGTGTGAATTAATGACTGAATCACATTACCCTCCTTCGAATATTATTTAAAAGATCCATTTATTTATTTAATTCCATGATCAATGAGATATGACCATGAAAGTCGAATATTTCGATCATTTTATAATTTATTATCACTCGTCAAGCAGATAATTTATTAAAGAAATATGTACTTATTCACGGTTTGCGGAATTAATGTTATATTGAAAAATGAAATGACAAAAGAATGAAGGAACGTGGGAATTAATGACTGAATCAAACTGCCTTCTTTCGAATACAATATGTATAAAAGATTTTACAATTAGTTCAATGATTAATAATATA
>NW_017176773.1:0-918 GCF_001652005.2 Ceratina calcarata | reverse complement strand
TGATACAATAACAAAACACATTAAACGATAAAACGAACAGACAAAACAAACGAACGTACAACTCGTCAAAAAGTGTACAAAAAACAAAAAAACCATAGGCCAAGAGTGACACGAGCGTACATCTCGACAAAAACTGTGCAAACACCACGAAAAGAGCCTTAGGCCAAGAGTTTTACGAGNCCAAGACAGCGCTATATGCCAATTGCGAGACTACCACTCGGGAAAAAAGGTAGATTGGGCCTTTAGGCTTCACGAGACTACCACTCGACAAAAAAGGTAGACTGGACTCCTGAGACTAGCGGAAACATCGCCCAGGAAACGAACAAACGAAGCGAACCTCTAGACTCTGCGAAGCGAACAACCGGCAAAAAAGGAAATCCAAAGATTACCGACAGAAACGCAGCGAAAGGCCTAAGACGAAACGAGATAGCGCACAGACGAACAGAGACAGGAAGGTACCATAGGAGAGAGACTCAAACCAAAGGAATCTACAACAGTCGATAAAGGTAAAAATTCAAGTATCGTAACAAGACTTCTTGCAGACAAACAAACCAACCGACAAGGAAAACCAAACAACAGGCAAAACAAACCAGGAAAACGGTCGATAAAGAGGAAACTCGGGAAACACAAACTATAGCACCGCACGAGACTCGAGACTACTCTGGGCAACGCACAGACAAACAAGAACAAAGCACACAAAGAAGGAAACCAAACGAACAGGGAAAACGACCGACGATAAAAAAGCAGCATAGAACAAGGCAAAAATAACGGAAACAGACAGAAAGAACAACACCCAAGGAAAAACATCGACAACAAGAAGGTAAAAAGCTAAAAACCAAAACAGATTCCTTATAGACCGCCAGACCGACTGCCACACGGGAAACCGATCATCGGGAAATCACAAAACAGCCGATAAAG
>NW_017176772.1:9074-10139 GCF_001652005.2 Ceratina calcarata | reverse complement strand
CCTGTGGCTGATCTCTCATGCGACTTCGGGGAAAATCCTAGACGTATTGCACAATGCCATTCCCATCTCTATTACCGATGTGCTTGGAGTGACCTATCAAAAAAACAACCATTTCAATTCAG
Source organism: Ceratina calcarata (assembly GCF_001652005.2). Lineage (NCBI taxonomy): Eukaryota > Metazoa > Arthropoda > Insecta > Hymenoptera > Apidae > Ceratina > Ceratina calcarata. The sequence continues at coordinate 10,017 of NW_017176772.1, read as the reverse complement.
TAAGTCTAATTACGAATGTTTTATTCTGTGCGTCGAAAGGTCGTCGACAAAATTCTCTGAATCGTGTTTATCATGTATATTATCATAATTCCGTTAATATAAATGTGTATACTTTTCATCCTCGCTTCTGATGCATCAGTCTGTAGTTTGAAAGATTCAGGTACGGTGCTTTTAAAATTCTCTCATTTCTGTCGTGTATAACAAATTGCAACGTTAGATCGCAGATCAGTTTCCGTGTCCTTTAATTACGTTTTGTCGTATTCAGAATGTGCTGTGATGAATGAATTTTTTCGTATCGAAACGACATCGCGATTGATGAATCATAGCTTAAAGATGAAACGTATTTGTAACGATAAAGAGAACTGCAAATGGTTATTACGGTTTCGTTTTTGCATAGATGAATCTGTAACGCCAGTATTAATACATAGATAAACGTTTTCTCCTATCTAATATTTTTATTACTGTTATTATGTGCTCGGGATTCTTAGAATGAAAGGTCTGATCATCACGTTCTCGTTCCTGTGGCTGATCTCTCATGCGACTTCGGGGAAAATCCTAGACGTATTGCACAATGCCATTCCCATCTCTATTACCGATGTGCTTGGAGTGACCTATCAAAAAAACAACCATTTCAATTCAGTAAGTCTAATTACGAATGTTTTATTCTGTGCGTCGAAAGGTCGTCGACAAAATTCTCTGAATCGTGTTTATCATGTATATTATCATAATTCCGTTCAGCATATTATCAGATATCTAATCGCGTTAATCAATTCCTCGATACCTAATTAAACTGCGAGACCTCCGGGACAGGAAATACGATTTTCTTCACTTAAAATCGTACATGCTTTGTAAAATTTGTGGAATCTTGTAATTATGATCATTACGGGTCATAACAGAATTTCTTTATTCCATCTTAGTACTTACTGAGTACATTGTGTCCCAT
>NW_017176772.1:2787-7739 GCF_001652005.2 Ceratina calcarata | reverse complement strand
ATGGTTGTTTATTCAGCTGGCACGAATCAGGCATTTACGATCTACCGGCGATGATCAATTATATCGTGCAAACGAAACAGAGCTTATTAAGGGCCTACATCGGATACTCGATGGGTACAACAGCTTTCTTTGTCTTATCTAGCGAGCGACCGCAGGTAACACGAATGGTGCAATCGGCGTACCTCTTAGCCCCGATTGCATACTTGCAATACCAGAAATCTCCCGTGTTGCAACATTTATCCTTAGCCAAAGACCCCTTGAAGGTAAAGAATAGGATAATTTTATCGATAATGAGTCCGGTTCACTGGACGAAGCAGGTTTAATTCTAATTAGACGTTATCTCAATCTTTAGACTACATTTGATATCCTCTCACATGGCGAGTTCTTACAGGACGATGTTGTTCTTAGGAAGTTTATGAAATACATCTGTTCTTTCAATATTCTGGAAGAAAAAATTTGCTCTAATGTGTTTTTCTCCATAGTTGGATTCGACAATAAAGAATTTGATTACGTGAGTACACAGAGATGCGCTAACTATAACTATATTATGCGATTTTTCGTACATGCAGTTTTTAATAATTAACGAAAATCGTTAATTATCGTAGAAATTAATGCCTAAGTTGGTGAACTACTTACCGGCTGGTGGATCTATCAAGCAAATCGTGCATTACGCCCAGTCGATCCAATACGGTTACTTTAGACAATACGACTACGGTAGATACAAAAATCTGAAGATTTACAATAGCATCGAACCACCGAAGTATAATATATCAAGGATCATAACACCGATCGCCATGTTCTGGGGCGAGAACGATTGGCTTTCTACCCCTAAAGTCTGTATTTTGATTTAAATAGGTTTCCAGATATGCTCGCCTCGATTTTATTGTCGTTTATCTTCGTTTTAGGATGTCACGAGATTCGTTAAAAAGCTACCTCATAAACCAATTTTCTACACAGTGCCATACAAGAAATTTAATCACCTTGACTTTTTGGTGGCTAAGGATGTTCGAGAACTGGTCTTCGATAAACTAATTGATATATTAACTAACAATAAGTTAAACTTACACTTAGAGACTTAAGCGTTTCTTAAAACCTTGCAGTACTTTAACGAGTCAGACTCGTGATAACAATTTTTAGTCCAAACATGGATATCACGAGTCAGATTCGTGAAAACAAATACGGGCCAAAAGTAAACATGACGAGTGAGACTCGCTCGCAATTAAGTGCGGGCCAAGCATAAGCGCTATCCGTTTAGCGCGCATCGTCCCCAACCGCATGGACACGGATTTCGTTGAGCTAAAAGCTAAATGGTACGGCAAAGGGTTAAACATTAGAATAATCAAGAGGCTGTATTTATCTAATGAAAAATATAATGAGCATCACGAACTCCCATTCCAATTCCATTCGCCATGGAATTTCGATTACTTCCGTTAAAGTGAAGCAAAGTAAATTGAGCAAAGAGGACTCCATCGAAATATCAAAAACCAATTTCGTAATAATGTTCTCTCTGTTTGTTCATTGGACCCTGTATACGCTTTCATTGTCATTCGAAACGGACGTACCATTTCTACGTAAAAACAAGGTCGACACAAAAAACCGTCTGTGGAAGGTGCGGTCATGTCGTCAAGGCATTTCCACACTGTTTAGCATTGAGCTCTATACATATAGAGACATATTTAGAGAGAATCTGTGAATCAATGCCGACAGGTTTTGTTAATGATTGTGTAATGGAGATACACCGGTAGCATCTGAGGGTATTCCTCAGGGATATTCCAAGGATGTGAGTATACATACACGATTCAGATTCGTAATTTATTATTTCTCGTCTCCGTTCCATCGGTAGCAATATGTAATCTTAACAAATCACCGGAAGGAAAAACAAATAGTCAATATTGAATGAATTGGAACGAGCCGAACATGGGACAGACCATAGGTAAATAGTAGCGTCTCATCCTCCGCGTCGGTTTTATCGCGGCAGGAGTCGCGAGACCCGCACGTGCGCCCGCGGTCAACATGATGAATCGCCAGGGTGCGTATAATTTTTCCCTCGTGTGGGCACCGGCCCTCACTCTCTCGACCGTGCTGACCGCAGCACGCATGCGCGCCCTGCGTCGCTAACCGTCTTCTGTAAAGACGCAGATAAGCGTCTGAGACACAGAGCCTTGACGAACCGTCCAGACACAAAGCGTGTTCCGGTAAACGCCATTACGGCGATCGATTGATTGCAAGTGCAAGTGACCAATAAATAGCAGTTAGTTCACATCCAACGTCGTTCAATCCTTTCTACAACGATCCCGATCCTGAGTAGAGGTTGTGGGGCTACAACAGGATCAAGAAGACGAAGGTCTCCGAGCACGTGGCTAACCCAGCCATCGGTGCGACCCCACACTCGGCCGGAAAGTGAGGACGACACGACCATGGTGGGGACTGGTACTTGATGGGGGTATGCTAGGCATGGTCAGCGAAGGTACATGAGGGGAATAGTGGTGGGGATCGAAATACGGGCGAAAAAGAGGAAAAGCGAGCCGTGAGGGAAAAATTATGCGTACCCTGTGAGTTGCGCTTGCGTTCTGCGGCGGATCCGGAGGTGGCGCGAGGTTCACAGAGAAAAGCCGCCACGGGGATAAAGGAACAAAAGGCGCAGGAGGAGGTACAGGCAGCGCTATAGATATACATATATACAAAAAACAATCTTCCTTATCATATTCTCAGCAAGTTTATCCTATACTTACAAAGGAAGTCCAACCCTATGAGATCATGCTTTAGAGAACTAATTCTATAGACATAAACACACTTCCATACATAAAATACTGATAACGATTATAGGGAGAAGGATCTCTCGAGCATAAGACGTTTAGATTCAGTTGGAATCCGACAACATAAGAAAGAGCACGGAAAAAGATTTAAAATCGATTGTTTCAATTCTTTATTGCAGTTCTTTATCCTTATAACCTGCTTCCCATTAAACCAACAAGCGCTGCCAAAATGTAGGATTTCTCCTCTTCCCGCTCTCTCCTCAATTACATATGGCACTATTCGGCTTCAATAACCATAGGTAACGTAAGTGGGGGGAGAAAAAGTAATGGAGGACAGCAAGGGAAGAAGAGAAATCGTACATTCTGGCCCGGAGTATTGCTGGCAACTATGGGTCTGAGGTGAGTCCCCTGCTCTTTGGACCCAAGTGAGGAGTTGGACGCTCTCCATGCGTCGAATCGTGATGGTGGTGGGGGTAGAGATAGAGTCAAGTTGTGTCCATCGTCATGAGTACTAATGAGTCCCTGCTACCAGGCCGAGTCGCAGAGTCCAGCTTCCCACTTGGACCCAAAAAAGCAGGGGATCTGAATCATGCTCTGGAATCTTAACCATTTGCTCCACAGAAATCAGTAGATCCTTTAGGAGCATCCAGCTTTTACATACTTTTCCCTATATTATATCTCGAACTTCCAACTACAGGTACTTCTTTTAAGTACTGCAAGCTTGTCCCCTGCGACTATCCCTTGCAAATATTCCTTTAAAGTGGTCCCTCAGCTTCCTCATAGGCCTGGATAACAATGGCGACTTCTCGGATCTGCGAACTTCGTTCTAATTTGAGTACTATATTCTACAAACGTTCAACTAACATTTTATGTAAGAACAAAATGAGTCTTTTAAAAGTTGTCAGACTCAGAGGAATCACCGAGGACATACGAACATTTGCCGGAGGAGAGGAAACACGTTCTCTGTTACGTTTCACTCCACGAGCAGTAATTGGCTACGACAGAAACGAGACGATAACGCTTCTTTCGGAAACATGAAAATTTCCTGTCCTCCTTTGATGTGGAGGGAGTTGCGTATTATTCACTCCATGTTTGCACTTTTCTCCCACTCAGACCGGTCATTGTCAGCGTCAGGACAAGTTCAGCAAACGTTGGTAATCCCCGTGCGCTTACCGCGATCTTGTATAAATAAGAGACGTTCACTTCGCAGCAGTTAAAATTCAACTCTTAAAGTACGAGTCACAAGTTACTTATGCAATCTCTTTTTTAACTTCTTTTTATGCAAGCGTGAACTCGGGCGCGTGATTCTGATTAACGTGCCAAAACTGTCTGATCGCAGAGGAAAATATCATCATGATGTGTGAAAAGTTATCCGTGTTGGTGTTTGGATTATTCCTTGTGATTTTTGTAACATTTGCCTATCAGGTGAGATTGAGACTCGAACTTCGAACTTGAGATTTTTCCAAAAATTAGTAAAACAATTCTGTGTCTAAGAGAGAAAAGAAAAAATGGAATATCTGAATGAATCGAGAAGGAAAGAAATAATTTAACACTCTGATAAGGTGATTGAGAATATCTTAACGATTGTATTCAATTTGCTATTGGTATTGAATAGGTGGAAGATCCAGAAGACTCTTCGAATTATTATACCGCAGCGGTGGTTGAATATACACCTGTTTACAACAGGGGCAATGGTCCATTGACTTTAAAAGAGAACGCAGACGCGTACATCAAATACATAGAAGAAGCGAGCCAACACGTAAGTCTGCAGCCTTCGGACGTTATCGGTTGTTCGATGATATTCATTTATATAATGCGGAGAGATTTCTCGAATTGATAAATGTCTACGGTCGAAAATTCCCTGTAGGGTGCGGATATTATTGTATTCCCGGCAAATGGACTCACGTCAACTTCCCTGCCGGGAAGGAAGCAAATGGATTCATGGACGACGGTGATCCCTCCCGCACAGGATGAATATGTTCCTTGCACAATGAGTGACGTCAAGGGTGTTAGTGAAGTAAGTATATGTATATAGAAATTTCTGGTTTGAAAAGGCCATAAAAGTCAAACACACACATGCAAATGTCCATTAGTAGTAATGGATAAGCAGGAAAATGATTGATTTTCAAAGTATGTTTATATTAATGGCACTCGCTGTATAATAAATGTCCCAATTTTGGTTCACATCATACTTAC
>NW_017176772.1:1863-2766 GCF_001652005.2 Ceratina calcarata | reverse complement strand
GTCGAGAAGACTCTTCGAATTATTATACCGCAGCGGTTGTTGCATATACGCCTATTTTGAAAGAGGACAATGGTCCATTGACTTTAAAAGAGAACGCAGACGCGTACATCAAATACATAGAAGAAGCTAGTCAACATGTGAGTCTGCAATCTTCGCACGTTATCAGTTGTCTGGTGATACTCATTTATATAATCCGGAGAGATTTCTCAAACTGATAAACGTCTGCGGTTGAAAATTCCCTGTAGGGTGTGGATATTATCGTATTCCCGGAAGATGGACTCACGTCAATATTTCTGCCGGATAAACCGCAAATGGATCTATGGGCCACGGTGATCCCTTCCGCACAAGATGAATACGTTCCTTGTACAAGGAGTGACATCAAGGGTGTCAGTGAAGTAAGTATATGTATATACCTCTGTTTTTGAAAAGTATTTGTGGCCTAATTACTTTAATCCAAGGTTTCTCATTTAGCTACTCTTAGTACTGATAAAAAAATAATTGCGGCTATTAAAACGCTATGTATTTATAAAACCTGAAATTATTTTCTTGCCAAATCAACATTTCCATCGAAACTAATGCATTTTTACTCAAAATTAGAGAAAAAAAGAACAGTCTACTTGTATAAATTTCATACTGTTACTTTGCTAAATACGTTTTACGCTACTTAACATTACGTGTATATACAGAAAATGTAATATATCGAAAGTAAAGATCAGGCAAATGAAGTGCACTGTACAACGTTAGTTAGGTTTTATTTTCAAACTAGTTTCCCGCGGCGTGCCGTTTCGCTCTTGGAGTTTTCCGCTCACGACCACAGCAGGGGCCCGACTCGTACTATTAACCAGGACCAGGGACCAGGGCAGGGCTGCTAGCAAATCGGATCCCATACCCCCTCCACCAGCA
>NW_017176772.1:0-453 GCF_001652005.2 Ceratina calcarata | reverse complement strand
TTTATAATTATACAAAAAAATAAATTAGTAAGTAGAAATTATTATGTGAAATTGGGTCATTTACTATATCTCTGCACTTTTCGTCTCTCAAAGCAAAAGCTTGTTTTGATCGACAGCCACTATCTTGTACCTCGTTACCCCAAAGAATATTTCAGTTATCCTCGATTCAAAACGATTCACTGCGTTTATCTTTCACAGACACTGACGAGACTGTCGTGCGCAGCTAGAAAAAATCGTATATACGTGGTGGTGAACATCGCCGAAAAGGATGGTATATATTATCACAACTCTAACGTTGTGTTTGATCGAACAGGAAAGATAATCGCAAGGTAATGTTAGTATAACTGTCTATCGATTGCGATTGAAGTACTTTTTCCTTAACACGGACAGGTACCGGAAGGTGAATCTGTTCGAAGAACCGTCGTTCGACACGCCGAAGACACCGGAAGTCGT
>NW_017176771.1:0-917 GCF_001652005.2 Ceratina calcarata | reverse complement strand
GTATTTGTACTCTCACTGTCCTCTGTTTCATCTTGTATAATTACGTGTGATATATTCGTGGGAATTGTTTCTTTCTTATACATTGTCGAATTGAATAATTTCCACATGTCGATTGTAACTGGATAGTCCATGCACGTTTTTTGAGTGTTTTTTAAGTTCAATTTTGTCCTTGTAATTGCAGCGACAGTGTTAGGATGTAAACAATTCCTATCGAAAGTCTGTACCTCACAGACCATTGAAAAGAAACGTTCTATTTCTGCATTCGAATGCGGAAGACATAGACACATATTCGCCAATTTTGAAATGTTGGGGAACATTTGTTCATTGTGTATTTTCCTCCAAAATTGTAGTGGCTGTAATTTAGACAGATCGTCCTCCTCATTTTGTTCAATGAGCCGTCCAAGCTTATGCCACTCATTCATGACATCCATTTCCTCAATTTTGGAATTGAATTTTCTAAATATCGAATCTAATTGTCCGAAGCTTTTGTGCTTTTGCAGAGCATTTTTTGGTTTGAGAAAAGACAAGTCGTGTATGAAGTTGTCCTGGAACGGCAGTCTTTTAACTGTTTGTTGAAAAAGCTCTTGATAATATTCTAAACAATTACTGTAGAACGCTGTTATTTTTTCTTCTTTCCCTTCCTCCGTTGATGAGGTGAATTCAGAAACAATATCACGTGCACTTTGCCGGATGTTAATTTGATCCGTTGGTAATAAATATTGTGCATTATACGGATCTACTGAATGTAAGTCGTTCCTTGTTACAACTTCAGGTTGCATAAAATTTGTTGCTAACGCTAATAGAAAGTCTGCACATTCTAAATACAAAGAGTGTAATAGTATGTCGTTCGTTTGGAAACGAACGTTCAAATTGGCGGACTTCCGAAGGATGTAATTGAAAAACTGCAAGTACGCCTT
>NW_017176770.1:0-917 GCF_001652005.2 Ceratina calcarata | reverse complement strand
CTCGTGTGGATATTTCACGCGTTCGGAGGGAACATCTCTGTCCCAAAGAAACAAATGATGACTCCTGCGACGAAAGTGCAATTTGTAACTCCGTAGGACTGGCCTCACTTCCGACCGATATCCGATATTTACCACAGTTTATTGCAGGCAGTAAGAGCCGATTTACAATCTGGCGAAACCCACATACAACATTTGAACGATTATTTGTCAACCTCAAACATTATTGATGCACATTGCAATGAATTGATTTAAATCATTTTTCCATATTCATTTGTTCCGATATTTGTACTACTCATTACGAAAATGGTCTAAGTAGGAAAATAAAGTGTTAGGGATAGAAAGCCCTAACGGGAGTCCGCAGGAGAGAAACGGGTAGAATTGAATTGACGCAAGGTTTTAGTTTTTAAACAAAAAGATCCCCAAATTTATTAAAAGAAAACACCCTGCACCCTTAAATTACAAATTGAATAAAAAAACAACAGGTGCCCGACGGCGATCCGGCCCTGGTCCTCCTGGTCCGATCTTTCCTTTAGTTTTCTATCCTCTGTAATACAGAAAAACCGAAATGTTCGATTATTCACGTTTACATGTGTCGACATGTAGCCTGCAAGTTTATACCGCTCGCAGGTGTTTATGTGGACTGTATAAGATGAACAAGGAGCGACATACCTCGTACCTCCTTGTTCTTGACAAGAGGATCGATTGCTCTAATCCACTTATCCGAAATTAAAACGATTTTTAATTCGTTTCCGAAACGAGAAATCGCTGCCCTCGACATCGGTCCCTTTCTTTTAAAGAAATGATCGGCTGCAGGCTCAATGCTGCCCAAACGTTGCTTTCCGACTGGAAAATTACCGCAACACTGGATTTCGATCCGCAAATCCTCGAAATCCGTTGAAGAACGCGAGCGAGTTTGC
>NW_017176769.1:0-918 GCF_001652005.2 Ceratina calcarata | reverse complement strand
AGTGAACAGTGTTTGGGGAGAGTAAAAATGCCCCCTCTCTTCTCTCTCTTCTTTTTTTTTTTTTTAGGGAGAGACGGCCGATTTACCAGTTGCAGATTCCGGCCGTCTGCCCGTTTTGTTTGTTTGTTTATTTGTTCTAGGTATTTTGTTACTTGTATTTTATTGTTTTAACAGGGTTTTGATGCGTTTGCGGGCGGCAGACCATATGTCATATTTGTATTCGTAGTACCATTTTGGCCTAAAAGAGATTCGCATATTATTCAAAGAAGTCGAGTTTGCATTGGTAATGGGTACCTCCATATAGCATTCCGTCGGATGCAGAAAGCCAGCTCGATTCGAGGTATTTATTATTCTTTAAGGCAAACAGTGTTGAACCTGTGACTGCTTTCATGGTATATAAAGTAGACGGGAAATACTGTTTTCATTTATATTTACAGCAGAGAGATGGGCCTCTCAATGTTATGGATTAGTATATTAAGAGATCAAGGATTCTGCTTGTAAGAGGGCCCTCTTATGGTGGTTTCTGTAACGGATCTGTCCCTGTTGATGCAGATGAAGTTGCTTCAGTCAGTCTAGGCTCGTGTTATGTGGGATGACATACTGTGCATCAGGTCAATAGGATACCCTCTAAGTGCCCCAATTCAGCACATATCTAGTCACTTCTTCTGATCATGCCTTTTTTTGGTCCAAAAATGTTAGGAGCCTTTGATTGTGTGGTCATCATTCTACATATTTCTGCCAGTTTTTTAATGGTTCCGGGTTTTCGACGATGGTCCTCGTCCGGGGAAGATTTATTAGGCTTGGCGTCGTTGCGGAGTATACTTCGATTGTTGTGTTATTTGCTTATTATAATTTGTATTGTCTGATGAATTTGTATATACTCGAAGTTAATAAAGTTCTATATGTTATAATCGTTAT
>NW_017176768.1:0-918 GCF_001652005.2 Ceratina calcarata | reverse complement strand
GAGTCTTCCCGAGTATAGAGAGCAGGCTGATGGGTCTGTAGCTGGAAGCCTGATCACCGGGCTTACCAGGCTTATGTATCGGCGAGACCTTGGCCACCTTCCATGTCACTGGAAAATACGAATTTCGTAGGCAATATTTGAAAATTTAAAATATCTGGCAGATTATCTTATTGGATGCTTTCTTTAGCATCAAGGCCGAGACCCCGTCCCTGCCAGGAGCCTTGTTATTTCCGAAACGTTTGAAAATCAGGAAGATGTCATATGGAGCGAGATCCCCAAGGGGATCCCAAGGTTCTTCGTCTCTCACACTGAGGCTGGCAATGAATCTGTCCACTTCCGCCTGCATCGGCGAGACCGCAGAGCTGGCGTCCGTGTAGACCTGTTCGAATTGGTCAGCGAGAATCTCAGCCTTTTCTTGAGCCGATGTGACGATGCGGCCTCCAACACTAAGATTGGACGGGGGGGTTTTAGTGTACTTCCCTGTAAGGATATTATATGTAGACCAGAAGGTTGGATCTGTTTTTTTAAACGAGTGCAACTTATCGTTCCAATCTTTATTTCTGAGACCCGAGATCTGGCGTTTGATTTCTTCTGTGAGATCTTTTACGATCGAATTGAAGTAATAGGAAACCCCAATATTTTGAGCATGTTTCCTAATTCTCCTTCGTCTCCTAATAAGTGTTTGAAGATAAGAGTCATTGTGTAAGAACCTGTGTCTAGTCTTAGAGGTGTCCAACTTAGTGGTGGCGGCACGCCTCGCCGCGTGCAGTTTGCACGTAAGACTCCGAATCGCATCATCGACCTCGCCGGCCGATCCGAAATCAGTCGTGAGATTATAGTTTGCGGTGAGCAACTTATATTTTTGCCAGTCGGTGACCGTGTCAATACCTGATTTTAGGTCCAGGATGTCTGGATACA
>NW_017176767.1:0-918 GCF_001652005.2 Ceratina calcarata | reverse complement strand
CTTATTTTATTATAATTTTATGTTACCATAAAATAATGTAAAAATTAGTAAAAATTGGGAACACAAATTGGGACATTTATCTTGATTCTCAATTTTTTGCACTATCAATTCAAAGTGTTTGATGGACATATGACTTAAAATAAATTTCAATTTCATTTTCGTGAACTTAAATGATTTAGCTAATGTGCTTTGTAGACAGTGGACATTAATATTCCGACACATTTCAAAACTGAGTAATTTGTTTAATGTTGGATTAAACAACTTAAGGTTTTACTAGCTACACGATCTCTGCAAAAAATTGTACATCTTATGATTATACTATGGGCGAATTTTAAATGAAATATAATAAAACAATTATTAAAGTCGTTTGACTGTTAACTTCTTCTATGTTCTGAAAAATAGTTCTGTTATTGTATTTAATTTTCAACTTAATGAGAGATTTTTCATGCATCAATCATGAATTTATAACAATATTTCTTTTATTATCTTTTAACTGTTAATTATTATTATCAATGAAATTAATATTTCCATTTTAATATTATTTGCTCAGCCCATACAGGTTTCTATATTTCTTCAGATGTATTGTATATATTTTTATAGGACAATCTTAATTTAATTCGTACATGTCTGAGTAGCTGTCTATTTACATATTACAAATAACTTTGTGCAGTCTTAATATATAGCCTTATTTATCTTAGTTCCACAGGCTAGAACTATTTTCTTTGCATCTTTAGCATAACGTATATAAAACGTGTTTTTTTGGGACAGTGTGTGTGCCACTATTGTAACTTATAACCAGAAGAACGGTAAACGATTTTCATCAAATTGAGGACAATGCATATAAATGTTGTAAAAAAATCATTCTTCCAAATTTTCGTGGAGTCTCTGACGAATAACAATTTTTTGTACACATTAAGA
>NW_017176766.1:0-918 GCF_001652005.2 Ceratina calcarata | reverse complement strand
TGTTGATAGGCCGAGCGTCCGGATCCGAGCCAACGCTTCCGATTCGGAGCTCGCGCCAACCGAGCGCTTTGCTTGGTCGGGGTTTTTTGTTAATAACTCCTCAACCACGCCTCGGACAACTCTTTCGCTAAGGAAAATGTTATTTAAAATTAAGTCACAAACCTCCCATTTCAATATCGTACACTAGTTTTGGGACACCCTGTATACACTACGATGACCATCCGTTCTCTATTTCCGCGGTCAGTTCTATACTTCAATAGCCTAGTCCCACAAACTTTTCAAGAAATATGGGAATAAATGTTCTGTATTTTTCAGTTCTGTATTTGCATGTTGCATATATAAATTATATAACATCGAATAAGATAAAAATGGGTTGTTTGTAATTAAGTTTGTAATTTCTTCTTTTAATAATAAATTATAATAATCGGATATTCTATAAAGTGGTTGTGTTCATTTTTAACACTGTAAATTTTCGTGATTGATAAACAAAATAATTTTATTACGTCATGAAAACTATATTTTTATTTCTTATTCTTTTCGCTTTAACTAATTTTTTTTATTCAACTGTTTTTTTCTTCCTTTCAGTAAATAATTTATAAAATAATCCAATAGAAGAATTCTGTTATTGTTTTCTGTGTTGTTATAATTCCTACCTTCTTTTTTGTCTCCGATTGCGCTCCTGAAAGTATGTTCACCGTATATGTACATTACTGGTGTCCATGATTGCAGCTCTCAGAATGAGCTACACAAAACATGTTAAGGAAATTTTTAATCATCATATGATACTATTAATATTTTCGTTTGCATAATCTTAGAAAGTTTCAAGAAAATGAACACTAAATCTCTATTCTTCGTAATGATATTGTTAGATTATGACCTAACGGGGTCCGGATTTCGAGGAGGAGTAGTTTGAGACAG
>NW_017176765.1:0-918 GCF_001652005.2 Ceratina calcarata | reverse complement strand
GACGCCAACGCGTGCCACACATCATGGGGAAGCACGAGAACAAACGAAAGAGGAATAAAACTATTAGATTACATGAACAACAACGGACTGACATGGCTAAACGAAGGCACAGAACCTACATTCTGCACGAACAACAGAGAAGAAACCCTAGACATAACGATAACAACGACAGAATTAAAACCATTAACGAATAGATGGAGAATTCTCGAAGACACGTCACTCTCAGACCACAGATACATCACATTCGAAATAAAAACAAGAGGAATCCCAACGATGAGGATAACCGAGAACAAGAAATCGCTCGACACACAAAAATACTTAGAAAAATTAGAGGAAAGACTAAAAGAACCCCCCAAAAGATACGGCACACCCGAAGAAATCGACGAATATCTAAGATACGTTACAGAAGCAATCAAAGAATCTGCAAACGAGGCGACCACAAGTAGAAGGAAAGAATTCAACACAAAAGCTCCCTGGTGGAGCCAAAAGATAGAAACGCTCAACGAAAGAAGCAACGGACTAAAAAGAAAAGCACGCAGAACAGGCAACGACAGAGACAAACGGAAAGCAAGGAGAGCAACACTAAAACTGGACAGAGAAATAAGGGCGGCAAAAAAGAAATCGTGGAAAAAGTTCTGCAGTGGATTAAAAAAGACACAAGACATAGCGAGAATAAACAGAATACTAGAGAAAGTAGACCAAAATGGACTGGGAATGTTAAGAAAACGAGACGGAACAATAACTAACAACATTAAGGAAACACTGGAAACTCTCATAACGGAACACTTCCCCGAAGCAACGATTGCAACAAATACGAACGGAAACGAAACACGAAACGACGAGGAGGAAAACACGACGCAGACCCCTGGAAACAGGCAACCGACCGTACACGGTGGCAGACCGAACTGGGGGCTAGCA
>NW_017176764.1:0-918 GCF_001652005.2 Ceratina calcarata | reverse complement strand
ATGTATATTAAATGAAAATTTGTCAGAAAATTGTTCCTATAAAGAAATCAAAATTTGGATCGATTCGTGAATCGTTTAAAAAAATTATCAGATTTTTCGACGCGGGATTCGTATGCTGCCTGAAAGATGGGAGAAAGCAGTGGCCAGCGATGGACAATACTTTGAATCATAAATGTATAACTACTTTTTCGCAATAAAGCTTCGAATTTCGAAAACAAAATGGCGGAAACGAACGCTTCCGAAATATAATTATGCATACAATCTAATAATTCATACAGCATTGAATATTATTGAAATAATCTATGGAGATTATAACACGTGTGCATTTTCTGAAAGAGCTTGACGGGAATGGGATTGAATGCTACACGGAGTAACATCAAGTTTTTGCAGGTACACCGGCTATTAAGCTTGTCAACGATACACTCGTAGCGAACCAATAAACGCGTACCCTCCAGCGACCAGATCCACGCGATTCATTAATTATCCAATCGGCCCGCTTCTTCTTCCTGTTTTCCTTTACCCAGTGAACACTTGCAACTATACAGGTCCCTTGCGATGGCTTCATAAAAGCCTAACAATGAAATATCCTACGGGAACTCTTATTTGTACGAGAACCTTGTAAAGATTACTGCATTTAATTACCTCATTGTTAGTCTAGTCCAAATTACCCCTACAATACAAAATATAGGCAACAGAATGAGCGTAAAATTCGTCAGGTAGACAAAATTCAACCTTCGAATAACCGCAATAAAGTTCTTAGGATGGCTAAAATCCTTGGGTCTTATTCAAGACTGTATGATGTTTTGTACATAATAGTTGTGCTTCTGGTTCCCAATAAAAATTAACTTCAGTTAGAAATAACCCTAATATTCTTACAGGAACTTTATTTCTTACAGTTTATAGGCGACTTTGGTAGTT
>NW_017176763.1:0-919 GCF_001652005.2 Ceratina calcarata | reverse complement strand
AAAACTGACCCCACCGATGTAAAAAAATAATAGGATACGCTATGGACACAATCAAACAGAATTACATCAATCTAAGAACAATCTAATTAACCAAAGAAAATACAGGAATACATAATGGATTGATAAAACGACAAAAAGAGAGGTGAGTAAGAAAACGAAATACAGAAAATATAAAAAACATTCAAGACCGAGTACAGGAGAGTGATAAATCTACGAAATCTTCTAGAGAAACCATAAAGACGTTGGGGGTCAAAACACATAAAAAAGGGAAAGGAACCATGCACAGCTGCAAAACAGACGAGAAAACATGAGAAAGACATGGACAGAGCATTGGCGCAGCCACTACCCCCAGGTAATAGAATGAATAATTACTGAAAACATTAACGATTAATCAATCGCTGACCAAATACCATGATCCTACTCTAGGAAATAACATAATAGAACAGAACAGGGAAGGCTCGTAAGAAACAAATAAAGGAGAGAAAGAAACGGAAGACTAGAATAAGGAAAAAAATAACAGAAACCGACCCCATCGATGTAAAAATAAGATATGCTATGGAAACAATCGAACTGAATTCCATCAACCTATGAATAATCTAATTAGCTGAAAAACATATAGGTAAACATAACGGAGTAATAGAACGAGGAAAAGAGAGGTGAGCAAGAAAGCGAAACATAGAAAATATAAGAAAACACTCGAGGCCGAGTACGGAATAGTAATAAAATCTACGAATTCTTCCAGAGAAGCCATAAAAAGGTAGGGGCTAAAACACATAAAAAGGGAAAAAGAATCGAACACAGCTGCAAAACAGACACGAAAATACGAAAATGACCTGGTCAAAACATTGGCGCAACCACTACCCCCAGGTAATAGAATGAATAAACACCGAAAAATCAGTATCATTAATCTATTATTAAT
>NW_017176762.1:867318-879608 GCF_001652005.2 Ceratina calcarata | reverse complement strand
AACTTTCATTCAATGTTCTTCATTCTTCTCATACTAAATTAACCTGCCCTTGACGCAAACTTGAAACCTACTCAACTCCTGCAATAGTGCACTGAACTCTAACGAAACGCTACAGAAAACGTTCGTCTTTCTAGAAAGAACTCTTCTAAACACAGAGAAAAAAGTCGGATTGAGATAACAAAGAGGTAACATTGCGCTCACCGTCCGCAATCGACGCAATTGTACGGTAACCGTGCTGATTCTTCTCGGGCAAGATTTACTACGCACAATATCCAGCAAGAAGCTTCCACCTATGTGCCCACTGCTTGAAGAAAGAGAAGTTCAAGTCGGATAAGGGCTGGCGAGATAACAGAACCGCGGCGGCCATTGTCCACGGTGGACAATGCAAGGCTGCTGGGATTATGGCAAGAGCAATCTACATCTTCAACGATGTATCATACCGCGCGTGTCCTGATGGGCTCCGAGTCTGCTCAGCGAGTCCACTTTGTGCGCCATCTTCACATATCGCTTTTATAAGGACCCGTGGTATGCGTTATTATTGCATCCGCTTGGAGGAATATTGAGATATCTTCTTGCAAAGCGAAGAGGCATTGAATTCCTGATGTAGTATTATTAAATTGTCACACAACAAACATACTTGACATAGAATTGTTTGTTTTAAGTAAACGGTCGAACACGTTGCTGGAGTAATGCGAAAAAATAATGCTCCCGATTGCAACGTATAGAACTTCTCGTAATTCGTCAATAGCACAGCAAGAGAGAGAAAATCGTATCTCTACATTGTTGAAAATAAACGAAATGTATATGCTCAGACCATTTAGTATGCATATACAATAAAATAACAGCAGTAAAGAATACCGTGCATTAAATAAAAAGTAATCTCTGATCGATAATATCAAAGCAAAGATCATTATTCAATCGGTGAGGCAAAATATAATACGAGTTGCCATCGCATGAAAAATATTTAAAGGGTTCTCGAAAAAGGAAGAACGAGTATTCTGCCGAGTATACACAGTATGTGGAAGCCGCAATATCCTGTTACCCAACAAGCAATGTTGCATTAAACGCAACCGACATCATCGATGTTATCGAATTCGAGCAACCCCTTATTCCACTTCCTTTTTTTAACCTTCACCGAATCTCGCGGCGCATGTTCAACATGCGAGGTTGATGCGATCTACCGGATCGCGCCGCTAACGATTTATTAATCTTCATTTTTCGTGGCCGCAACACGCAAAACGTACTTGCACGGTACCGAAGCGAAAGGAAGTATGTATTATCAGATGGGGCGGTAGAAAATCGTAATACAAACTCCTAATTGGTATCGTCCATCAATGACAGGGAACCGCTATCAAACCTCTTTTGTTACGACTTGCCAATGCTACTGCTTCCGCAAATATGATCAGCTTCCCAAAGACATAATCTTCTTCTTCATAAGTAGCCTAGCTTAAATGAATTAAGGTTGGCAACTATCTTTTTATAATATTTCTTAAATAAATGAAACATTCAATCAACATTAATGTCCTTTTTATAACAATAATAATATTGGGATAATACGAACGTGATTTAAATCTCAAGAAGAAATCTCGAACTCGTTACCGCTGATACTCTATTAAGTTTGGTTCGCAAAGAGCAATTACAAAGACGCGAAGAGCGAGGAAGACGAGGCGAGGTTCTGAATGCTCGGGTATCCTCTTTCGTCGAACCTCTTAGCGCTATTTAGCGGATCCTTTTACGGGACAGCAACGGGTCCCGACAAGAAAGGAAAGCGGCGAACGGGTCGGCGAAATAAGGGGACAAAAAAGATACGAGCGTCTTGAGAGGAGAACTAGAACAAGAGGAAGAAGAGAGGAAGAAGACGAAAGAGAAGAAGAAGAATAAGGAGCGGTAATAGTAGTAGAAGAGGCGGAGGTGGAGTACCAAAATGGCAGGCCAGGGACAAGATAAACCTTTGTGGCCGTGGCTCTGCGCAAGGCAAAGGATTCCCCCTCGTTTCGGTCTCATATTTCGCGAATCCCGCTATCATATTTTACTCGTTGCTCCCTCGGCTCCTGTCCGTTCCTCATTTTTTGCCCCCTTCGCTTTTCGGGGCACTGGAGAGACCTTCTCGATCTCTTCCCCCTCGATTGTTCGCTGCTTTATTCTATTTGAGAGACCTCTATTCGATTCCGATCATCCAATGCTATGCATGCGTATCGAGCAGCTTTCTTCTGTCTCTCGACCGCCCCGCAATGAATATCGTTTCATCCTCATTGTCGCTCCCGTGTTTATTATGTTTGAAAGTCGCGCGGAATACATTATGCAAATATACGTTTGCGCGTTGAACAGGTCGCGAATTTTTATTTGCCGAATAAAAAAGTGTTATACGACTGTTTTAACCTGTCCCTGCAAGTAGTCGTATGAAAAAGCAGGTTCGGCTTTTTAAAAGGAACAGTGGCAGAAACAAAAAGTCAACGTGCAGCTGCATGCAGCTGATGTATTGTTATACATCAAATTATATACTTTCGATATTTATAAAAGAAACACGAAATACATTGTATGAAAACGATAAATGAATTTTATCCTTTCGTGATATACAATCTGTATTTACTTGAAAATTGTCTGCGGACAGCATTTAGATTTATTAGTCGCGATTCGCGGTTCGTTAGGGCGCTCGTTAATGACGATCAGCGAGGTATCTCAAGTTTCTAAGGAATCGTAGAGTTAATTTCGCGGAAAAGCCGGATCTTCGAAAATCAAGATCCGCGAAAACAAAGCCGGAAAAAGAGAAAGACAAGCTGAGATCCCGCGAGTTCGTCCAGGCGTTGTCGCCTGTAAATTCTTCCGAGATGACAGGAGAGCCCTGGCGGGTTTCGTACTATCTGATGCGCGGGTATAAAACTCGTTTTGCCCCTTTTTAACGCCGCAACGGGCCGCCACGGCCACGCGTAAGTCAACCTTAATTGTTTGACGCCGAGTTAGTTGGAAGCGTGTGCTCGCGCGTCTTCCTGGCCGGGCAATAGGAAGACCCCTTAAGAGTCTGAGATAGCGCGGAGATCCTGACGATCGATAATCGGATATAATCGACGCGGAATGAGCGGCGCACGCTCGATATCGCCGGGAATCGCCGCCTCGCTTTCTGCGAGTGTGAGAAGATTGCCGAGGGTGAAGGGTGGTTAGCTTGGTTAACGATCTCGCGTCGCGTCGTGTCGGTGGAATCCGAAGATAAAGGGATACGCGCGTTCTGCTTTAAGCAATCTATGAGCTTTCTACCTCTTCTGACATTAATTGGTTACATAAACTTATCCGCAAATAATTACGCATCACTTCTCTATATTGCGCGTTACGTCGCGTCATCTCATAATTCATTTGTTTAATAGTTCGCTTCCGTGTAATCGTCTCTTTTTTATTCAACCTTTGAAAGATGGCTAAATGCATGGTTTTAAAAAATATAACGGTGTACTTACCAGGCATGCAGACACAGCGGAACGTTCCGGGGTCGTCCAGACAGGAGCCGTCGTTTTGACAGGGATGAGATTCGCACTCGTTGACGTTCGTCTCGCATCTCGGTCCCGTGAACCCTTGAGTGCAGTTGCATGCAAACGAACCGGGCGTGTTCACGCAAATACCGTCGTGCTCGCAAGGAGACCCTGCAAAAAGAAGTAGACAATTATGGCACGTTCTTTATTTGTTTGAAGGTAAACGATTGTGAAATTGATTGGAGTTCAAGATTACAAATTGTACATTATGAGTGAGCTTAATAAAGCNCTATGACGTTTTCAACTACCCTTCATGAAATAGATTTTAAGAGAATATTATATACATAAAGTATTATGCATTATATGCGTATATCTGACCTACAATGATTTTAACATTGAATTTGTTGTACTGAAGACAATTGTCTATCTTCATTTTCATAGATTTGTTTTAATATTCATTGACATTAAAACTGTGAATGAATATTTAAAAATGGGAACGCGTTGTTGGAGAAGCGTAGTAACATTGGTCGACTAGTCTTTCTCCGGCTGTCAGCACCCTTATTAGAGGGTGGTAAGCCCGTCGAGGCACGTGGATCAGGACAGACTTAAACCCGGATTACCGGTGCATTCTGCTACTACCAGATAACACTGTGTAAGTTGTCAACCGTTCACATCAGTTTTCGGGAGTGCTACTCCGCTCTGAATAATCGAACCGCCGCCGCCACCCTCCGATTCCACTGGACAGCGACACAACGTTCCGGGAGATCGGAGATACCGAACTGCGTTCGTAATTGGATGATTTTCATGGGGAACGGTTTCGGGCTGAAAGTAAACGATAAAACCGCGGATAAACGATTCTCGCAATCGGTTCACGCGTCCCCCCGTCCCTGTCTCGCCTCACCGGTTTATTACGCAACAGTAGATCCCGTTTTTCAATGCTGTTGCGTAACCGGTGGGAAACGATTTTTTAATCTCAGGAAAAAAACTCATGTAACGGGGAACAATAAATTTTTGATAGTGGGAATGTATACGGTGGAGAGGCAAACGCTAAGATTTATCTGGCCGTTGCAATCAAAAGAATTCTCGAACTCGTCTCCTCGCACCGGAAACCTAAAAGAAGAAACCGAAAGATGGACTTCGCTCAAAAGAAGAACGAGTAAGAATCACGTGCACGCGCTCCGAGATCGCTCTCTCGGGCCAATCAAAGGGCGGCGGTGGTTCTTTCTTTAACTAATTGGATGATTTTCGCCCCGTGGAACCTACCGAACCAAAATACTTACATCGTAGGTATCAGCCACGCTGTTTTGCTCTTTAAATGCTCCTTCAATTCTCATGCGATTTCACTTGCCATGGTATTTACAGATTAAGTACTTATTAATCGTCGCTGAAATGTTTCATCGGTTGTTTTAAGATTGTATGAGCTGTAAGATCTCCGCCAAAAGTTTA
Organism: Ceratina calcarata; assembly: GCF_001652005.2. Classification (NCBI taxonomy): domain Eukaryota; kingdom Metazoa; phylum Arthropoda; class Insecta; order Hymenoptera; family Apidae; genus Ceratina; species Ceratina calcarata. The sequence continues at coordinate 874,704 of NW_017176762.1, read as the reverse complement.
AGACATGTAATAAAAAACCCGTGCCCAATATTTGAAGTAATGAACTTTTAGAAAAAATGATTGTTACAGAGGAGTAACGTTTATAATATTGTTCGATCCGTTTTTCGCAGTCATAAAGAATTTTTAACGCATAATTTCTAATATTCTAATACACAGTTTTGGCATTTTTTATAATAACATTTTTAATAGACTCATAAAATTCCTAAAATTTTGCACAGTATTTTATTAATATAATATCTAGTAACTGTTAGAGTTTTAATGCTTTGTCATTGTTTTTATGTAAGGGTTCATACAACCTTAATACAACAGATGGACTATGAGAAAACGAAGGCAAATTAAAAAAATAAGAGAAAACTGAATTTCGTTTAGGGTTTCGCGATTTTCAGACAGGATCCGGTCGTTGTCGTTTTATACAGAAGTTTCTACAGCTACACCATTATCCAACTCTTGCCAGTTTCATATAATATAATAATAATCGCGGATAATCGATCAATCGCTTTCAAGTGTAATCGGTAGCGCAGTTTCTTCTTCGGAGAGAAGAAGAGGTTGCTGGCTGCGGAGGAACTTAATCTACCAGAAAATATGCAATCTAGATAATAACAGAGCCGGGAGCTCGAGCCGCGAGGTCACTCTGGTTGTTATTAAACTTAAAACAACGATTTGGCGTTTAATTAGATTCGTCCATCCGCTAGCTACTTTCTTCCGGTTTCATCTTATTAGCAACCTTATGCCATGTGCAAGAAAATTGCTACTTTCCGTATTTTTCTTTAGACAATTTTAGACTATAATACAAATGTTAAGTGAAATATGAAAAGTTGTATAAAAATGAGTAAAAAGACATTTGAATGAATATTTGTAACGTAATATGTCTTTCGAGTAAATAATTCAAGTGTTTGAAAGCTTGTATGCATGCGATTAAAATGAGAAAAGTATGGAATGTAATTTAAATGGTAGAGGAAAAATGATTTTGATTCACAGTTGCACCTCGAGAATTTTGAAGCTGGTGCAGGTACGTGCACAGGTATACGAGGAACCCTCGTATCGGTTTACCATTGTCCAGGGCAACGTTGCCAAATTTCGGAGTAACAATGGACCTTTGTATACCAAAAACGGAGCAGGTAGACGAGGAGTCCGGAGAGTCCAGGGACCTGGCCCGGGGACTCGACTTCGGCCACGAAAACGAACAAGACGAAGAAGAAGGTACGGAAGGTGCGAGGCTCTACTCCACGGTTTGCGAGTATGAGGGAAACAGGGATTTCGTTACGCGTTGTCCGCGTTGTTTGCACTGGCACGCAATCAACGAACTCACACGAAGCCTGCAGCCAACTTACGTGGACAGGCAGAAAGCGGAGGAGTTTGATGCGCAGGCTGATGATTGCCTGTCTTCTGAATTTTATCCAGATGTTTGATGGAAAATTTTTTATTTGTTTATATTTATGTTCCGGTGGCTCATATGTGCATTTGGTATTGAATTGTTAATTTATGTAGATTTTATATACCACAACTGAAGTTATACAATTAATTTGCAAATAATGTTCACTTGATAAAAAGAGAAGCATATTATACCTACAGTACATTCATGAAAATGGAGTGCTATTATTTACACCTTATTTAATTACGATAACAAAAATAATGAGCATCATCGATTAATTAAAACCGAGTCTAATAGAATTCAGTCTGCATTACAATCCTTTGATTACTTCGTTATCCTCATGACTGACAAATTGATAAAACTTGAGATGATTCTCGATTAGGTATTAATTCAGTTAACAGCCAAAGATAAAAAGAGCTGAATAGGACAAAAACTCTGCAACGGTGGTTTCACCCTTGTTGTCACGAATTATGATGTCCCGCCGGTGTCATCTTCGCGTGGATTTTCGGCGGCCGCAAAAGATGGCCGTCGAGATCCGTGCAACTCGACACCGACGTCCCGAATCCGCGGTGGTCCCCCTCGCCGCAGTGTTTTCGAGAATTCGCTATTAAATATTTATAAGCTACGACGGACAAGAAGAACTTCTTCTCACGTTCAATGACAGTACTACGGAATTATATTATGAAAGAAAGATTCGCGTTATCTCGCGAGGGGAATAAATGAAATCGTTCTCCAGAATCAATCGAGATCTCCAAGTGGATGCTTTTCCTTTGCAGGAGTCGCGTAAGAAAAACATGCAACCATTCCGACGGAGAAAAAGACGAAAATTAAAACGTTCTTTTGCATTGCGAATAAAATCGCAATTAACTGAAATCGGAATGGCGATTACCTGAAATGTTGTGAAACGTCAACTGTTTTGTTGTGGCTGGTGTAATTAAGGTCCAACGTATGTCCGAATCTTTATTGCCAAATTAGTTCGGAGGCAAAAGAAGTGACGGAATCTTGTTATCTTCAAATGTGAGACATTCGAGAGCACGTGTTTAAAGGAGTTTTATAAATACAGTGAAATTTCGTTATACGCCTGCCCTGCAATAATGTTCCCTTAGCATTATGCTATCAATCAAACTCAATACATAATGTACAATTAATTGGCAACAAGTAACCATATAAGGATTTGAAACAGTATTTTTTTTATCACATAAACGAATAAAGAGGGTTAATGTTTCGGGAGACAAAAAGATTGGAAACGAATAATATTCTAATCGATAATCATCTCTACACGAAATTAAGGATACCCTCATCTTCTATCCCTGTCAATTAAATGGTAACACAACGAATAAACCGTAGTCGACCGATAATTCGGTTTCGGTGCTCGGGAACGTGAACCAGGTAATCGCCTCCGAAACGAACCCGTATGGTCCGTTGAAGCAGAAAACGAAGACGAGGAAGCGAAATGAGACGAAGAGCAAAAGAGCCAATAGGCAGAGGACTAAGAAGAAGGAGAAGAAGCGTAGGAAGCAATCGTTTCTGGTCCCCGGGGGGAAAAGGGCCCCCTCTCTCTTTGAGTAATGTCTTCCTAATTACAATCCTCGCGTCCGAAACATGACACACATGGGATATACTCTCCTTCTACCAACACTGGCCGAAAGGAAACTGGTTCGTCTAGAAAAACTGGTAGGTATCCTTAATTCATTATGCGACTATAAAAAAGCGAGCGCGACGAGTGATTAGAATGATTTCCTCTATTAAAACCACCGGCGACTGTTAAACCTGATCAAATTCAAATCGTTTTACTAAATGAAATTATGATAATTCATCAAATTATTTCATTTACTCCTGTAATGAATGATTATTAGTATGTTGACTGCGGATTTAATGAGTTTATAAGAAAGTTGAATGTATATAAATGCTGCGTGTAATTCATTATATTGTCAATTATCAATTGAAATCAAAATTCTCTCATTTAACATGAGAACTCAAGATGTAATAACTGTTTTAATAGACTCGCAAAATTTCTGGAATTTTGTAGTGTTTTATTATTGTAATATCTAGTAACTATTAAAATTTCAATGCTTTGTCATTGTTTTTATGTAAAGGTTCATACAACCTTGATCTATACTTGAACTCGTTCAGTAAAACGAAGTCACGACATACGATGAAGGTAACGGGCAAACCTAAACTTAAGAAAAACGCGAATGAGGAACAATTAATGCTTTTGAACGCGTCCAAGTAAATCCCTTTCATTCCCCTGGTGATAATAAATACGCACCGGGCCTGGCCTGAGGGGTTAGCGCGCCGGTTAATACGTTTCGTTCCAGACAAAGACACTTCATTAATAATCGGAAGACTGTTCTTTTGTATTCGCTGCTCGCTTGCTTTCTCGCGTTCGTATAAGAGGGCCTCTCTCCCGACGCGTTAATCAACCACTACCTCCGATCTACTGGTAATTAATTGGATTTCGGGAGTGAACGTTAACAATCGGGCTCGTTTGCGAGGGACACTCTTTTATCACAGGCGCGGCTCGTCGTCATTACGCAGAACGCCGCATAATGATCACGGTCACGATTCATATTCTCTATTTCATTAAACACAGGTATACTCGTCCCATACCGGGGTGGTAATTTAGCAAACATTCGCGCTTACAACCGGGCAATCAATTTGCCGGATCTTTAGCTTCTTGCAGCTTCTTATCCATTTCTACCCCCTGGCTCTTTTAAGGGAGACAATTTTCTATTATCTTACGTTATAAATACAATGAACGATAAAATAACCTGCATATTGTCGTTCTTGAATTTGTATTAAAATTACTATCATTTTTTTATCGTAAAAATTAACACGTTCGTTCTCTTGATGTGAATAAAGACTTCCATGTTGGCGTAATTATTGAATTCTCTTACAAGCTACGGGAAGAAGCACTATTAAAATGCGGCGTTAGGCGAGGAAAAAGTCGTGATGTTTTTCCAAGAGACTCGATTTTCTTTTGCGTGTTAACGGTGCACGGTTCGCTCGTTACCATGACCATTAACATTTCTCCTGGTTTACGGGTGATCGAGCACGGCCACGGCCATCCTATTCCCAACGCGAAAAGACCGCCGTTTTGAATTGGCAGCTCGATGCAATACCGTAAATCGAATTCCGACTGATAATGTAGTGAGATAAGAACAACTATATGACGTCTGTCTTGCAATTGCGTGGCACCCTGCTAGTTTGTCTAATCTTTGGAAACCGTACCAAATGAATTTCTCTCTAATTTAAGGATCTCCGTATCTTAAATTGTAAGCTGATTTTTTAATAAACTAATGTAACAACGAATTAAGATTGTACAAAGCATTGAAATTTTAATAGTTATTAGACGTAGAAACTTCTGTATAAAACGACAACGATCGGATGTTTCGTACTTTAACTATACTTTAGGATTACAAATTAATTAGTACAACAAATACAAAAATATGTGAAAATTACCGAATCGGTAAAACCTCACATCGTCTGAACGGACTGTAACGCGTACCCTTTGAGAAACGTAAATTTCCGCACGGATCATCAATTATACTGGAATTATTAATAATCCGCTGGCCCGCCACGGGGAGATTCGTCGATCGATCTCAGTTCCATTCCCGCTTCTAACCTGGATACGATGTGTGAGCGAGGAAACCAACAAGAGTGAATGACAAGTTTGCTGGTAGAAGAGAAACAAGAAGAAGTGGTTAGCCGGATACTTATTAAATGCGCTTCACCGTAGCTACAGGTGTTCGAATGGTATGCTTTGAGAACCAGATCGCGAGCCGAAACTCGTCGGATACACGATTCAAAAAAAGAGATCCTCTTCCTTTCGTGCATCCGTTGACCTACTATTCAAGAACATCCGTAATTTCGGCGAATTTCGGGCATCAATGGACTTATTCCTATACATGTTATATAATGATATTTCCCCCGTTCCTGGGTATAATTATATTACATATGTACTTCAGTATTACGAAGTATAGTAACTAAATGTCATGTGTAAAATTCATGTAGCTATGTGAACTAAATTTGTAAAAAAGAGAAAGTTTCATATGTTACAAAACGATTATTTTTAAAATAAGTATTAATACAATACTACTATCATCATTATTTCATAAAAATACGAACAAAGAATTAAGGATTGCCTAACAACAGTTAGAACGGAGCAATTGGACGTGATATTTGATACAGCAATTGCATTCCTTTTACAATAGCATGCAGCATGTTGTTTACGGTCAGACGCATTCACAGAGGTATCGAGAAACACTTGAATCGTGATGGATCAATCACGAATCGACGACAACGGGCAATAACGGAAGAAGAAGAAGACGAAGAAGAAGAAGAAGAAGAATGAATGAATGAATGAAGCGAATCCAGTACCGAATTAATCGATCGCATCGATTGATCTCCCTGCCTCGTGTGCTGTTTTAATCTGTTCTAAACTTGAAATTAATCTAAGAATAATTTATACTCTGTTACAGCCTTGAGACAATTTTCTAAAAGTCACTGAATCGAAGTTTTCTGACTATGTACGTTTACTTTTGTAATTACGTGGATCTATTAGATAATTATTGAAATAAGTACGATTTCTTGACTTAATTAATTGAATTAATTAATTTATTTATGCAATTCACTTGCAATTGTAAAAAAAAACATTAGCACTATTCGTATATCTAATATTCTTTAAAACATTAGACATTACATTTTAATTATACGCTGTCTGATTAAGTATCATGAATTTTCGTCGATAAACAAGACAGTCAGTAAAATCAACTAAAAAATTTAACTGTTCTTCTTTACTGTAGAAGTGTACTTATTTTTTATACATTTTTTACGCTTGAGAAGTGAAGAGGAATCTAACAAAAGTCATTGTATCTCCGTCATTGACTATGGGCAGTGGTCAAAATGAACTTTTTTCCGTGACGTGAAAGCGGACGCGTCGTTTATATCTCGAGACCGATACATCGAGCTAACGAGACATTGTGTGAGTTTCGAAACGTGTGCCTGATCACGCAAACGTCGGTACAGAATCATGAGAGTGAGATTCTTATTCATACAACAGATTCGGCGATTCTAACAAGCTCCATAAATATATGTATAACAACATTTATAAGTATTTATAATTAAATAATAATATAAAAATAATTATAAGCTGGTAAAAAAAGTATAATTGAGATTGAGATTGTCTTTTTATATTTATGGACGATGCTGCATAAATTTGTTCTTGACTTCGGCCCACGCATGCTTCTATATGAAGTCAACGCGCTCGGAAAGGTCGTACAAAGTACATGAACGAGTTGACCCAAGACTAGACGAATAGCATTAAAAAAAAATCATTAATTGATGTATTGACCCTGATCGACGACTTGATCCCATCGATGTTTCATTATGGATTCGAATTGGAATGATAGAATAACGCGTCTACTCATTAAATTCTGACTGTGTACAAATAGTAAATTGTACAACTGTGTACAAACTCACTAAATAATCCTATAAACTTGTTTCCTATAAATTATTTATATTTTTTTAATGATGCGTTTAGGTATAGGCTTATCAATACTTCAGTCCTTCCAAACTTGATATACAGTTTTAACGACGTTATAAAGAATTATGAAATTTTAAAGAGGTAGTGAATATACTAATTGTGAAAATTCTCTGATAAAAATTCCACGCCGGGTTTATTCATTACTCTTCCGGACGTTTTAATATAGAAACCGGCGATAAGATCTATAAGACGCAGTCGGTGAGATATTTTTCCCGCTCGCCCATGCGCGAAATCATCATCGAACTTTTTTTGTTATCGGACGAATCATTAATAACCGCGCTCAGGATGTGGCAGCATCCTGAGGCGAGCCCAAGTCGATGCTTTCGTTTCAAACTGAGTTCACTCGCTTAGCAGATTGTACCAATTCCGAATTATTAATAGTGGTATACCGAATAACATTTCATATTTCGTTTTGTCTCTAGCCACTTTTGATTGAGGAGCGATTAAGGTTGTATGAACTATTACATAA
>NW_017176762.1:861874-866055 GCF_001652005.2 Ceratina calcarata | reverse complement strand
AGGGTATTCTATTGCGTGCGTTTCTAGGACAAAAGTATCAATGCGTGCGAGCCAAACACGGCGACGACGTGACGAACGCCAAAGATGGACATCATTAAAGGTCCCAGCGACCGGTGTTGCTCGTAACCAGAAATGTTTTACGCTCGAAGAACGGTGCGACAAATCTCAGGCCGCTTATAAAGTAAATTACTGAAAAATACCGTGGCTGCTTACGCGATAACCTAAGTCTAATTGCTCTTTACCGGGGAAATTGCGTAGAATTCCGATTGAAATTCCTTAAAATGGTTACCGATGACCGTTTAACTGTAAAAAATACTGTGAACTCTTGTTAGTTTCTTTTCAAAGTAGATGTTGTGGTTGTATTTTGTTTCCTCGAAATAGTAATTGCAATTTTTCTATAGAATAAATATTGAATTCAATGTATATCAATTTAATGAAAGAAAATAAAGATTGGAACTGATGTTTAGTGTAATTTTCTATTTCATTTTCAACACATTATCTCAAATCATAATCTTCGGCAAGACTCGAAAGTGCCTTTTATGTATCAATGAATCAGCCCTTTCAATTTACGTTTTGGTTAACCCAGGAATGGGTCCAATTTAGCTTTTGTATAAGTTAACGGGTTTGGACACGCATAATGACGGAGTATCTCGCGTTGGAGCCTCGCGAGAGCAATCGTGTTCCTGGGCTGTAGCGTAACGCAGGTAAATAAGTAAGTAAGTACTTGAGTTAGTACGCGGTTACAGTTAGTCGCGGGTGTAATCGAGCATCTGCGTACCACTGTTTTATGTGCGGACATCCTAGTCTTAGAGCATATACACAGTCTGTCCCGTTATCGAGATCCGACGCGTTCGAACTGCTTTTGTTGCCAGTGAACAGCAGAGATTGCGCTGTCTTTTTTGTCTTAAGACTAGAACTATCGACTGCTTTTGATATAAATATGTTTTTCAACATCCAAAACCAGTCATTTTTACTGATTTGTTAATTCTAGTGTTAAACATATCACTATCTAAGAATGATTTATGTATATATTTTAATTTTCGAATTGTAAAACTTTAATGTAGCCAAAGACACAGTGTACCTAAATATGAATTTACTATTTGGTATCAATATGATTTTACTTCAAAAATTCTTGTTCTCATCGAATTACCATAAACGTACTTTACGGAGTCCTCGACTTTGCCAAGAAAGTCTCTGTGTGCTTCTACCAAAAAACCCTACCCTTAAATGTTTCGCAAGGCTACTGTAAGGTTACCCAGTCTGTGACACTGGCGCGTGATTACGTTCGTTTCCAAGATTTCCCGGGATACTTGGTCTCGGAAAAACTCGTATCCCAGCACCACGGGCTACCGTAGGGAATCTTAATCGCGCCGGTAGACAAAAGTACGATGCTTATATTTGGCGATCATCGTCGCGATGTTGGATCGGTCTCAAAAGCAGCAGCAGTAGCAATAGAAGTCGTCGAGACTCCTCGGCCTCGGGACGGCAAGTAAGGACAGAAACTCGTTTTCAGTCCTCAAGGTCGCTACGTTCGCTTCGTAAGGCTAGGCTGCTGCTGCTTCTGTTGTTTCTGCTGCATCAACAGCCTCCGGAATCCCGGGATTCCGAGGGACCCTTCGAACCTGCATCATATCGTTGCACGTGCAGTTGCAACATGCACCTGCTCCCCAGTCGCCAGTGTATACCCTGCACGATGCAATACCGTGTAACGCGAGTGGCTCGTCGATTTTTATGCGTTTGTGGAAACGAGATTCAGTGTACAAAAAATGCAGTCGCATGTAATGTATGCAAAATACCATCAGGTGTAAAAAATATACTTAAAATATCTATCAGATTGCATGTTCATTAACTGATATGAAAATTTGCGTTATAAACACAGATCTCTTATGCGATTGTGTACAATTTATATACAAATTTATAAAAGTAGTTAAAATAATTCTGTTTATGAATTCAATAAATAATTTTAGATAAAAACAAATTATTTAACGAGCTCAAACTTGAATAAATAATTGATTTCCTATACGAAAAGAAATTATTTTTTCATTTCCATGAAATCTGATCACTTTGCATAGGGTATTCGATCACTTACCAGTCTTTCCATAAGTGCACTGACAGTAGAAACTGCCGACGCGGTCTATGCACGTGGCGCCGTTGAAACAGGCGGCTCCCGCGCAATCGTCGATGTTGACACTGCAGTCCGGTCCGGTCCAGCCGTTCACGCATATGCACGAGTAACTACCGGGCGAGTTGGTGCACGTGGCACCGTTGTGGCACAACGAGGGCCGCACCGAGCACTCGTCCACGTCCATCTCGCACTGGGTGCCCGTGTACGACGGTGGACAGAGACACGAGTATTCGTTTATTCTGTCCATACACGTAGCTCCGTTTTGGCACAGGTTGCCCGGACAATCGTCGATGTTCTCCTCGCATTGTTCGCCGCGAAAACCTAAACAACACAAGGATTAGAATGCTTGACTTGAAGTAATTAATGTGTTTCAAGAATGACGGATTTGAAAGACGATTCTTGCATTTATTTCATCAAGACGAATTTCTCGATTTCGACGTACATCAAAATTTGTTTGTCACGACGTCAATCGTTACATACTTATTAGTCGGATGTTAAAAGAAACTGCCTGTAAATGGTTTAATCAGCAGCGCATAGTAAATAATAAATAACGGACATTCGTGTATTCATACAGAAAGCATTAATCATCTCTATTCATAAAAATTCGCTTGGCTGCTAGGGATCTACAATCAAGTATCGATATTGTATCCGAGTAGGATACTACACGTCGAAAGGCAAACAGACGGTCACGGAGATGTTATAGAAAGGCTTGGGCCGATCCTATCGATGATCGTCACGGTCATAAAGAGAACTCATTACTACGCCGGGTTACCTTGTACATGCTAAGGAATTGTTATATTAAACCGGAGCCAAAAGGTACGACGAGCTTTTTTTTACAGTTTATGAAGAAACAAGCCGCGCCATGATAAAGCGGTATGTTGTGTAGGTATCGATGATAGCCGTGAAATTGATAGCGTCCATGCATTCCCCTCCACTATGTATACCGGTAAACAAATAGCTTGGCGATGATCGGTAAAGAATTTTCAGAGTGGAACGAAATCTCAAATTGTTTAAGCGATTCAGGAAGGAGTCTTGAAACGAAATGAGAAAAACGTACAGTGTTTAATAAAAACGGAAATTGCTGTTGGGGCGCAAAAACCGGGAGCTGCGGAGGGAAGATCGACGTAGCATGACGCGCCGATTATTTGCATGAGCCGGTTGTCTGAAGTACCTTTTATCTAGGCGAATGAAATGCATATTTAAAGGATAAAAAGAAGTGGGAAAGGAATTTAATGTAAAACAAGCCAGTTCACTGATTTAAATAAAATTTAGTTTACGATTTAATGGATTGGATAAAGGTTTTGTACTACATTGCAAACCATTAGGTTTTATAGGATTCCAACCATTACTGTACTTCAAAGGGATTTATACTCAAGAAACTAAACAGCTTTTATCTAGAATATTTGTATTTTATTGTATATAACATTTTCATATAAGCAGATGTTTACTTAAAAATAATAACTACTCATCTATCATAGGTAAAATGATACGAAATAATGACGATGATTATTATATCAGCTGAACCAGGAAATCCGGGCAACGTTTAAATATTGCAACAAGGATTATTCTCTCTGGCATAATCATGTTCCCACACACTATGCTTGTCCATTTTCCTTCCGGCCTTATCTATCGGTATCAGTCGCGATGCAAACCTGGTCGTGCTCGACAGACTCTAATAGCGCGCATAATTTATACTCGATAGAGCGGTTAACTAAACTTCCTGTGCCTTCCCGACCCGAGCTACAGTTCCGGAATGAAAAACGTCCCATACGTATGTATAACCCGGGACCACGACTTTATTATACCAAGGGGTGGTAACATTAATATTAAAGCGATGCAAAAATAAACCGGCCATTATTCGATAAGGGTAGTCGAGATCCTGATACAGCTTCTCAGAAGCAATTGACTAATTCTATTCTTCTTTTATTTTGTATATTTTTTCTACTTGATAGTAATCACTGATTTAAAAATATAACTTTGAATGATTTTAAAATCACAGTAGGTTGAAATCACTTTTAGAAAGATTTGTTTTACATAACAAAATCCCATTAAGAAA
>NW_017176762.1:848277-860101 GCF_001652005.2 Ceratina calcarata | reverse complement strand
TACCCAAAATTTCGCCGTTCTGAATTCCTACCGTATGGTACAACCGGTGTGTCTCAAAGTCAGCCGTAGTCAAGGGATTAAAAAAACTAGGTACTGAGTTACATCAAAGAATTTTTTTCTTTTAACATTCTATGTAGTACGACCTCTCCAAATTGACTTCGGCTGTTGAAATTACTATCAGAAACCATACCGTGCAACAGATGGTTACACATCCGACCGCAAGTAGCAGAGATTCGAAGTCCGAGAGTTCAAGAAGCGAGGTTTCCCGTCTTGAGTTACCGAATTACAGGGGACTCAATTCTCCCCCGACTTATATGCTACCGTGAGAATTCCGCGTCATAAAATTCAGATTATATTATCTCCCAACGAATTTAAACGCACCAATGTTTTGCCAATTCTTTTTCTTTTCCTGCTCAGTTAAATTGGACATTTTACGAGATTCCTGTTTATTTAAGTAAAGATACACGTTTCGAGGCAATGACGACCGAAAGTCTGTAGATATAAAATTATGGGTGAATTAACTTCACGTTGCACGAACAATTTTTTATCGTACTTTTTTTGGAAATTTTTCCTTATTGCTACTGCTGCTACTTTTCCCTTACGTTTAAATATCGATGAAAATGTGACATTTTTTTAATCATGATGAACATAAGAATACATAAATAATTAAGAAAGAAAATGCAATTTACATTACTTTACAAGAGACAAATGCAGAAGTGTGCATGTTTGGTTGAAGAACGTGTTACACCCTTGGTGAGGTCGCGGACCCTTTACAAGGGCTCCTCATTCCCCTGCCAACGACGAGATCTCATTTCCATAAGGCACTGAGAGTCTTCTGGGAATTCTACCGAAACCCTCCAGGCAACTGGTATTCGTGTTCGGGAACTCCCAACGACGAAAGAAGAACGCTCGAGTAGAAGAGTATAATGGCGCGAGGAGGCCTCTCTCTAGTATTAGAAAACCATACGAATCGAGTAGACGCGACGATGATTCGCCCGAATAAGAAAAAAGAGGATTGCGTTGCACCTCGGGGAAGAGATTACACGTGGGTGCGCGTTGAATAAGGACGGGGCGCAGCGTTCTCCTCGTCGACACTTATAAATCAACCTGGACGAAGGCCCCATAATTGCAATTGTCCATGAGGCTCTCGCAGCCCAGATAGAAACGATCGGGGACGCGTGTGCGTGTGAGATCGTGAACAAGTGTGTGGATCCTATTCGAGACCCAAGGAAACGTATCCGTTACTTCGTTACAGATGCAAGGCCGTAACGAGCGGAACACCGGTATAAATTCACCGTACCCTCTGTTTCTTTCTTTTTCTTTTCGTCGTCCGCTCCTTTTCGGCGATTCGGACAACGCTACAGCTTCTCCCATCGCTCCCTTCTATTCCTACTTCCTTGCTAATATCTATGCTGAGCCATAGTAGTCGAAGTACTCAGTCAGGTAATTAGTCTCTTATAAAGGAACACCGTACTGTAATTTTCGGTGAACGAAATCAGTGGATACAATTCCGACAGCCTGATTGCGTGAAAACGACTGAGTTCAAGGATACTCTGTGGAGGATACGAACGAAAGTGGCAAGACCGAACAACATTCATTCTGGAATTTCGAGAATCCTGTAAAACGCTGCCAATTAGTTCGTAGACCTGGCTCGGAATGATTTCATTCACCCACGAAACAACGGACTCTCCGAAGAAGAAGAAGAAGAAGGACGAAGGTGGAACAACTCGTTCACCCCTTCTCTGAAGCAACCTTGGAATCCCGACTCTTGGAATTTTTCTATACTTTTTTCAACCAGTCAAACTTGAACACTTTTCAGCGCAACGTTATCCTTATATTAGGTTCACAGGCTCCATTCATTATTGTGATTCGATGAGTTTATTCATATGCAATTAGGTCGAGGATGTGGTTTCTAATAATTCTTTAAATAATTGACGGAATCCAGGTATTTTGGGGTTTTGCTTCCTGTTGTGGACACGGGCCGAAGAAAGCAAAGTAGATCTGCGTTTCTGTGGGTTCACGATGTTCTCACGTGAAGAAAAAATTGCTGGAAACCCTTTGACCCCGCGTATAGACACATAGCAGATATATGAGGCTTCGTTACCACGAGGATACTATTTTGTTTCCTGCGATAGGAAGGGAACTAGGAAACGTCCTTCCGATATTGTAACGTAACTCCGTCGGAAGTGGTGAGATGGATGGACGAAAATTTTAGGAATCACTAATCTCGAATTACCATTTGATGCTCTTACGAAGAGAGATTACAACTGGAGAATTGGGAATATGTAAAAGCAATCTGCAAAGTCTGCAAGCTAATGATTTCATCAATTCTGTACCAAAAAAGGGTTCTCCCTTCTGTTAATAAAGTTATTATTATTATTATAAAAGTAATTCGGTATAAGAGTATTTCGTTATAAAAAGTGTTCGAAGTTCTCGAATAAAAGTCAGACATGCTATAGTGTTTGACTTAGCGTTCTTAGCAGAAGGAGATTGACAAGGATCATTTTTCAAACGAGTCCTTCGATTTTCTACTGTTTTCTATTACTTCGGTCTCCTTCTAACAGAGTAAGGCTCCAGGAATGCCGGCATATCGACGCCACATGTTTCTCCTCTTTCCTTTTCACCTTTCTCCGAGCATCTCGTTGCGCCCGTATGCATCCCGCGGTTTCTGTTCCTCCGTTTACCAACCACTCTTCTCAATATCCCATTCCCAATGATTCCTACTTCTCTCTTTCTTTCTGTCACCAATCCACCCCCATTCTCCATTCACTCTTTCTTCTCTCAGATCTCTCCGGCAATTCTCGTCCTCTTGCTCACTCCCTTCTCAAACTTGCTTTGCTCTCTCACTAGTCCTCGTTTCTCTTTCTATCATACGTCGGTCGGATCGGTCGATCTCTGTTTGGATCGGTGCAACGCAGTGCCTCTCAGCCGAGACAGCGAGAGAGGTGTGGCAACGTCGCGAGAGCGGGTGTGTGTCGACCGTGCGGACCACGCGGTGGGGACTGTGGGAAAATTCTCATGCCGCCGACTGTGCCGGCGCCAGTGACGCTCAACTGGCGGCCGAGTTCCTTCCCTTTTCCCCCGTGCTAAAGAACCCTGTGCCCGACTTCCTGCTTTCACGCTCCGAGAGTGTTTCACCCGACGCACGCAAAGGAACGGTATAGTTAGGGGCGTCGCGAGAAAATCCTTAAGTCTCTGCTTACAGCTTATAGGACACCTGTGGTTCGACGACGACCTGGACGACGTGGCTCGGAACGTTCGACACGATATTCTTCGGTTAACCTTTTGCTGTCTGTCGCTCGACGGATTCGTTAAGTACAGACTGCACGATTATGCAGTGAGGACTCAATAGCATTTGAATCTGTTTCCTAAACGATTCGACTTTTGTATCTTTTATTCTACAATATAAAATGCTATCGTGTACTATATATATTGGTTTTGTTGCAATAAATTCCTGTCCCTGTTCAGCCTAATTGAAGCTCGTCATCTTGACTTATGATAAAATTGAAATCATAAAACACAAGCAGGAATACCGAATATTTCTTTCCACTGTGACATTACAACGAATTTAAAAATCGATTATTTTCAGCATACGTCCATAATTTTTTTTGGTTCCAGCAGAGAATTTCATAAGGGGAAATGATTTAACAGCACGGGAGAGAGTTCTTTTACTCGAGGGGGGGAAGGGGGGACAGGAGATGCGGAAGCGACGCGTCCCGTTTCACCATATGGCGAGTCCTTGCCCCGGAATTTCGGAAGAACAGCAGAGAAACGAATGGTTGAGCGACACTGACGCTGGGAGGCCCATCGGCCTTCTCAGGAAGCGGGGAGGAAGGTTTTAACAGAGGGCCCGTGCCTTCCCCACCAAAAAGCATGCCAGGCACCGGGTAGCCACGAGCACGCCACGGGGGTGCATACGGAAAATTATTTCTACGTCGCCATAACGCCACGCACCAAACATTATACATAATTACATGGCCACGTGGTTGCACCACTTCGTGAAAGAGAGTTCCACCTGTTGCGAGGTCGGAAAAACGAGCGAAACAAAAATTGCACAAGAACTAATTCTCGTTATAGAATGAATTTCAGCATGCGATCATTTCTCAATAATAAACTCAAATACTATAACGGTATTAGTTGAATGATCCAATACGTCATGTGGTAATCCTCACCGAATTCAGGTACTCGTAAAATGTTATATATCAAGCGTCGTTAGTTACAGAAACAAAAAGTGAATTAATTACACAAAAACTGAGAGAAACATTAAAACGCTGGTTGTTGTACGAGGATTTAATGTCTACCAATCGTCAATTAAAATTCGTATGTAATAAATCAGGTGTACAATAATTTCTCATAAAATTGATCATAATGTTCGATTATTTTTCTACCAGAGTAACGAGGCTCGATAAACGTCAAGAGGAAATGTCGATTACGCAAAAGGATCATAAAGCTGTGATTCTCTACTAAAATAAATAGCTGTAACTCTAAACAATCTACGACACGGTTCATTAGCGGATTTGGCGTTACGTTACAAATTCGCCATTCATTTTGTACGAGCGCAATAAAGAGAACACGCGGTGCGCGTTCATGCCCTTCTAAGGAGTAATTATTGCAATGCGATTCGCCCCTCGTTAGAGCTCTCTAACGAACCGGCGCGAAGCCTTTTAAACGCTGCGTCGCTCGCAACGCCTCGTTACAATTCCCAGACAAGTCGGAAAGAGGGTAATGATTGGACACAACCCGTCTTGCAGAACCCGTATACACAAGCCGCAACGATTCCCACCCAGTGCATCGTTCCATTAAGACAAGAGAGTCGTGTGTCCGTTCCCTTGAGACCTCGATTCCGTTTGTTTCCATAAAAATTCATTGTCATATTTTGGTTATCAGTATACTACTGCAAAATAATTTGTAACATTGCATTTCGACCTATCGAACTACTTATGCACCGCCAACAATTAATTAACATGTTTTCTATTTTCCTATCACAAAGAAAATGTCTAGCAATTAAAAAATAATTATTGTACGTACGATAATAAAACATCGTTCCAATTTAGTTTAGCAATCATCTTCTTTACTCATGGATGGTAGAGAGCACTTAGCAAGACAAACTGAAAAATGAAGCTAGACGTCCTGAGAGACGGAATAGAAATAGGGTGTGTCCACACCGATGCGCGATTTGTCTGAGCGAGCCTTAATATTTCGCTCCGATTCTTTTCCCTTTATTTTCGCTGGTCCTATCAGCCCTCCCGCTCTTTGTCCATTTTCTGGGGCCTTAAAAGGCGCACGTACTCTCGAGAGGACCCACCGATAAGCGTAATTTGAATGGGTAATGGCTTCACCAAGAGGTGGGTCCCTGGTTAATGACGGCTCCAAACAGGAGAAAGAAAGGCGAAGACTCAAGTAGAGAGGAAGACGGAGAGAGAAAGAGAATCGAGATGGTGCGCTCGCGTTCGTGAGCCTTAATGCACTCTCTCCTCTGGGTCCCGATCGCGATTGGGGGACGTTTTCGAGGCTCGAATCGCGAGAACCACGAGAACAAGAAAGGAAAAGAGAAAGAGGGACCAGCCCTATCGTTACACCAAAACCGGATCCATTTTTCCGATGGGACCACCGAGGCCCGTCCGGAGGGGAACCCATTATGTATCCAATACATACGTGCCAATTCAAATCGGTAATTTTCGCTCAGTAAAAGATTACGCTGTCGCCTCGCGTCTCGTCGCGCCTGTTTCTTTAATATCTCCATTAAATAAGAAGCTTAATCAGGGGAACGCGAGGGTAATTCCGTCAGTTACACCGGGACAGATACAGAAGCGGGAGGGGGAGTTGGACCGAAGTTTCGTCGTAAGCAACGAAATTTATGCGGACCCCGGTTGAAGAACCATGAATAATGTATACGCGGGACGCTCTCCAAGTGTCTAATTTGAGGATATCCTTGGGAATGGAACGACGTTTCGGCACGGAATACCGCCCTTCGGGGATGTCCTTTAATAGTGTCTGAGAATTTGGCGCGATCCTCTGCCAATTTAAAAAGACAATAACCAAGCTTTGAGTAGCACTCAGTTCGCAGCTTGAAAGCCAACACTTCACCAGAGTGACAGAATGCAGTATCAAACGTAGTAGAGACACGTTGTACTTCAGCGAGATGTTTAAAAGAAAATTGAGTCTGAGGGGTAACTACGTAAGTATCGTGTAAGTAAAAATTGCCAGACATCATCTTCTCTAAACAAACACAGATGTGTTCGTGTAGTGTCGTGTTCAAAATGTTTTCGAATATCGTGTAGAGACAGGGAAGTTTATTTTAAGAACATACACAATGAATAGAAGCCATCCTTTTACAAGGGAGATTATAGTCTACGAGTAAGAAGAGATGCTTCAAGCAACAGGTAGCTGGACAAAAAGTCAATAGTAAGGCGAACTGTGGAATCAAATTGCAAGTTGAGGCTATTGGACCAATTAGATTACAGGAGTACGGAGACGAGGCTGAGAAAAGTCGGGATTGGCCCCGTGGGGAACATGCGCAACAGGTATTTGCTATTCAACAAGTGGTTTCTGGCACGACGCAACGGATTAGAATCTCCGGTAAAATCCCAGGTAAGAAGAAGCTATTATTTGTAACGAATTATGTTAGATTTCATTCATGACTGTATTTGTTTATGAAACTGATTAATAAAAGAAACAGAATGACTCTAAGAAAAGAAAATGGGATAAGATGTCAAATGAGATTCTCTGCTGGTTACGTTGGAGCAACAGGTGGAAGATCAACAAGTCTTTTCTCAGCAAAATACCATCCGCATAAAACAATGAACAGCAAACATTTCATTTTACAAATTATTCTCATGGGACTAGTATCCCTCAATTCTCAATTTATATATCACCTACGTATGTTTTACATATATTTAATGAAGAACAAGGGCGACGATACGCAGGGAAGTACATACACCTCGAAATTCTCTACTTATGCTTATCCCATTCGGTCCCGGTCGTAACGAACAGCGAAAGAAATGCTCACGCGTATGAGACGCATGCGCGCACGCACACGCGTGCACGTGTTACGAGATGCGAAGGGTAGGTACAGGTATCCCGGCGCTCGAACAATGGGACCGTCATGCGGCTACCATTCTTTCGGGACAATCAGCGGGGCCCCTTTCTCGTCGAAGAGGCCGTGCCCCCACCCGTGAACCAGCACGGGGCCCCATGCCGCTTAAAAGGACAATCGCCTTCTTATTTACGATTTGGCCCGAGCTCTCCCTTTCTCGATTCTCCCTTCCTTCTTTCCCTCCCTGTCCCGTCTTCTGCCTCTCTTTTCTTACTCCGGCCGTCGCGCTCCTTTCTTTCGCTTTTTCTCGCCGCGGACCCAACCGGACCCCATTCGAGCGTCGAAAATTCGAACCGAGGGGGAGTTTTATACCCCGCGTCGCGTCGTTCGGTTTCCCCGTTCGACGACCAGACGACGCGACGTCCAGCGACGAGTATCCTTAGAATTTTTCATCGGATTTCCTCGGGCGGCATAAATTTCCCCGCGGGTTGATACGTCACCCGGGCTCGGTTTTACGGTCGAACGCCAGCCGTGAAATTAATTACGAGGATCGGAGTTCCTTCGTGGGTTCGATGGGAGGGGTCTCGACGCGACGCGGCGCGAGAGCAGATTAAGCCGTGCGATTAACCGGGGCTGACTCGTGTTTTGACTTCTGTCGTGGCCCGCTGGGCACCGACCGAAGGAATTCTACGAGACATTAAATTTTCGGGGCTTCGAATCGAATTATCGGGCTCCACCCGGTAGGTAGAACGCCGCGAGCTGGGCGGGTGTGTCATCAATTTTCTGTTACGTAATGGACCCCCAGTTTATTAGGATACAGGAAATATTTCTGACTGGGTATACCATCGATTTATGGACGGACGAACGGTTTAAATCACCACACCGATTTACCGCTTTCATGAACTAATTGGTTCATAAATTTTATTACATTAAATGCCTATAAAATTTCTAATTGTAAACCTGGCACGCATCGGACATAATTATCCATAGATTCGATCAATGGAAGATAAATGTATTCATCGAGCACAAACGAAGCTCAATGAATCATTGGACTCAACTGAGGCTGTGCCCGACGATGACGATTCAATGCTCGAGCTTAAATCAATGTGATGTGTTTATACGGTATCAACATGGCATACTTCAAAAATGATCGCCGGGAGAAACGAAATCGACTCGGGCTTGTGCGCCGGTAAGCGCGCGAAGGAGAAGACGAAGATATGGACGGATGCCAGGTTGAAGAAAAAACGTTCTGAAGTGATGAGGGTGCTGGGTCAGGAAAGAGACGAGAGCAGCGGCGGTGGTATCACGGTCGCTTTATCTCTTGACCAGGATGAAGAAGTTGAAGTGCACTCTCTCTCGGTTCGCACGAATACCGAGAGGCCCCGGCCATTGTGTGCACGCATCTTCCTCCTCTTCTTCTCTCGTCCTCGTTTAACCACCGAGTCCAGGCAGAGAGGTTCGTCGAGAGAGAAGCGGAGAACGAAACCAGACACGGAACGCAAAGTAAAGAGAAGCAAACAGAGAGAGAGGAAGAGTAGAAGGGAGGGAGGATGGGAGGAGAACTGAGTAAGAGGGCGTGGGTGCGCCCTTCGTGATTTACATATGCGTATTCTATACCTTATTTACTGCGTCGATCATCCTCCGCTTTATCTCCTCGCGTGTGGGTCGTACCGAGTCGGGCCGAGACCGAACACCCCGGAGGAAGAAAAGAGAGAAAACGGAGGTGAAGGAGAAACGGGAGAGAAGACGAACGCGTTTCCTCGTCTATTAACTGAGCAGCCGGGACCGGTACCGTAAATATCGCGCGTATCCCGATAAACCTCGAACCTCTTAATTGCCTCGTTTCGCAATACTAAAAAACGTGTCCTAAGATTTCAACCGCATTGTTCTGACTGAATTTCGGTGAATTCTCCCTTGCACTCTCTTAAAAATAATTATTAGGAAAGAAGCATTTTATCTAAACATTAAACTAATGTTGATATTCAAATAAGAGGTTTTATCTAATTCTTAGGAAATCTTACAGATACGAAGAAGCATATCTACCCAGCCTGTCCTGCCTGAACACGTGAGGGTCTTTGGCTGCGGTCCAAAAGGAGAGGAACTTTAGGGAGGACAGGTAAAAAATGATTGCGAGATAATTGACGACTGTCAGAGCCTTTCCGAGCGGCCGAAAATGTTTCACAGCTAGGCGTTCTTACGTCGACGCTTTATCATCGTCGTTAATTGTCGTCGGGACTGTTTGAGTCGAAAGACAAAGAGCGTCAGGAATCATTACGTATCGGCTTTTTTTTTCTCTCGCGACGTGACGCGATGACAGTGCGAACAAATCATCGCCGGTTACGCATAATTAACTTCTAATTCGCTTAATTGAAACCGTAACTGACGCGAACAGTTATTAACGAGTCACGAATGACGATTACGCTTGTTGAGGAACGGAATCAATTATGCGGGCACTCTATTGAAATTAGTCGTATAATCGCGGTTCGCAACATTAAATGCAAGACCGATTTTCAACTTTTTTGCTCCTCCGTCTTGTTATGCGTAATACGAAAATGAGATAAGCAATAATCGTTGCAAGTAAATAATTAAATGCGACTTTTAGTATCCGGGATTTAATTTTATTTATTATGGGAGTCTTCAGGCTGGTTGGTTAATAAACTACGTAATTACGGTGGAATAATTCCTCCCTTTATTATCTTTCTCGTTTCGCGAATACCTCGATGAACATGTGCATAAATAAAGGCGAGCGTAATCGGCACGGATCTCCGCTGCCAACAAACAATTACGGTGCATTCATTATGCATATAACTCTATCGTCTGCTACGTTAGACGTTGTTACAGAATTTTGCACATCCTTAGAAATTATAACAGAATTATAGCAGAGCCGTTTATCAGTCGTTCGTTTTAAATCGTTGCCCATCGAAAGGATATGATTCGTTTCGTGTCTTGGGAATCCATGGCGATAATTCAATCGATATCGCCGAAAAGCATCGCGATCGGTTCTTCTGAGACCTAGGCAAAGTCAGGAATGAAGTTTCCTATTCGAAACCGCGAAAGATTCCGACGACAAGATATCAAAGAGAAGGAACAGCGAGGACTACAGCCACGGCGAAGAAGAAGATAGTTCTCCGTTTGGAGAAACGCGCGCGAGTAAATCATGGGAAGAGTACCTATTCGTGAGAGCCACCAGGCGGGTGAGGACCCAGCAGAGAGGAAAGAGGGTTACACAGTTCCCGTGCCGTGGATGATCGAGGTGGTGAACGAAGAGAGAACGAGAACGTGTACGTACTTAGGCAACTGGTACGTAGAAGAACGAGCGAGAGGGTGAGCGAGCAAAGAAGAAACGAAGGGTTTCGGTTCGACATATCAGCCCGAGGTGGTCACGAGTCCTGAACTCCGAGGGCCGAGCTAGAGAGTGGGTGGAACCCGGCTTCGTTGCTCTCTCTCTCTTTCTGCCTGTTGCTTCCTCTGTCTCTTTTTGCAGTTTATTTTGAACAAGAGACGTGATTCAGGCTAAACGAGTTTTTAATTTTCAAATGTCATGCAGATTATTGATACTTGGAAGTGATAATTAGAGCAATCACTGATCAGAAAGCTGTTTTTTTTTATGGTATCTTGAAGTATTCGTACGTGTAGAAGTTTTAATAAAATTAGTCTGGTTTTAATATAAAACTATTTATAATAACGTCAAGTTTAGCACGAAAGGGTTCGTAAGAAAATCGTAATATGTACACACGTATGTATATGTATACGAGACGAGGAAATGGAATAAAATAAAAAGAATGTAAATCGCGTCGTTGAAACGGTTCCAAGATTTCAATGATCCAGATAAACCGTTGGATATCTGGCAGAAGATCGACGCTTTAGAGATGGCCATTGATCCCTATCCGTTTCTTACCGATTTGCATGCCGGGCAAGAAACGAGAACCAGAGTCCCGCGGAGAACGTACACGTCCGGCAATTACGCCAGCGAGAGACTCTGGATTGGAACGATACGAAATCCTGATCTGCTGATAACAGCCAAGTGGAAGAAATTCAGTAATGCCCGATCGAATATCATGTACATACAACCGAAAAAGGAAGTCGATTGACTGGGGTAGCTGGCCGGACGGACTTTATTCAAATTTAATCAAGCCCTTATCTGTCATATCTAAATTACACCGATCACGGGCCAAAATACGAGTTTCGTTTACTCCCAGTACGAGATAATAAAAAAGACGAGTGTAAATATCTTCATAAGGATCAACAAGAGAAATCTCTTAACAGATGAAATTGAATTGTGATAAGAAGACTCGACAGTGTTATTTCATCGAAGATACAAATACGAATAACGAAAGATACAATACGTTGACAAAANGAGGAAAGAGGGTTACACAGTTCCCGTGCCGTGGATGATCGAGGTGGTGAACGAAGAGAGAACGAGAACGTGTACGTACTTAGGCAACTGGTACGTAGAAGAACGAGCGAGAGGGTGAGCGAGCAAAGAAGAAACGAAGGGTTTCGGTTCGACATATCAGCCCGAGGTGGTCACGAGTCCTGAACTCCGAGGGCCGAGCTAGAGAGTGGGTGGAACCCGGCTTCGTTGCTCTCTCTCTCTTTCTGCCTGTTGCTTCCTCTGTCTCTTTTTGCAGTTTATTTTGAACAAGAGACGTGATTCAGGCTAAACGAGTTTTTAATTTCCAAATGTCATGCAGATTATTGATACTTGGAAGTGATAATTAGAGCAATCACTGATCAGAAAGCTGTTTTTTTTTATGGTATCTTGAAGTATTCGTACGTGTAGAAGTT